>NC_140514.1:40093229-40255485 GCF_964339955.1 Pipistrellus hanaki
ACACACTCACACACACACTCACACACACTCACACACACACTCACACACACTCACACACACACTCACACACACACACACTCACACACACACACACACACACACTCACACACACTCACACACACACACACACACTCACACTCACACACACACACTCACACACACACTCACACACACTCACACACACACACCATCATCCTCCCTCAGCCAGAGCCCAGGCCCAGGGGCCCCGACTGTGACTCAGACGCCCAGGTGGGTGCCCGGCTCCACGGCAGGAGGCGGCACAGGTGCCCTCGGCCTCTCCTGCCTGCGGGCTTGGGCTAAGACACGGCACCGCCCTCTCTGCTTTGCTGAGGGCGGGCTCAGCCCGCAGCCCCTCCCCCAGTGAACACCTCTCTTCTCTGCTCTCCTCAACCTTCTGCCTGTTCTTTGAGGTTCTAGCACGATCTAAACGCTTCCATTTTTTACAGTCGAATTTCACACACATTATCTGAAAGGGTACAGTCTGGTGGTACTGCGTACGTTCGCCATCTACAATTGCCTGCCCAGAGATTATCATCCCAACAATTATCCTTGCGACTCAGCTGGAGAAAGAGGATGGTGGAGGCGAGGTTGAAGGAGAACGTTCCAGACGAGGGAACAGCAGGTGCGAGGCCGCAGAGAAAGAGCTTCGTTCACTGGGAGAAGGAGAGCCGCTCGGCGAGGCTGGGCAGCGCGAGCAGGTGATGGACACGCTCATCCTTGGTTTTCTGTTTCGGGAGCAGAAGCCCTGGCCCCTCCGGGAAGCCCTTGCCAACGAGGGTCTTACGTGCCCTTCTGACGTCCTACCAGGTTGTCAGGAATTCCCTCATCCCCATCAGGACCACGAATCTGCCCCTGCCCCTCCGGGGTCCCTCCTCAGCTCCTTGGGTCTGGAAACCCCTGGAGGGCATGGACCCTGTCTGTCTGGAATCAGTGAGGCTATTTAATTGTTGCTTTAAAAGCCGTTCAAATCATCAGATTCCCCGTGAACCCCTGGCCTCCAGGACCAGGTGCCCATGTGGGAACTCCGCCTGCGGGCCCCCTGCTGGGCCCAGACAGCTGAGGGGAGCAGGTCCCTGCGGCTTCCTGCCCATCACGGAGGATGGACCCCAGTCCCTGCCATTACACGCTGAAGCTGGGACACGTGACGGGCACACTGGGTGAGAGGGCCGTAGTCATGAGCAACAGAACATCTGTGGGGCAGATGTGCCGCAGATGCGCCAGCGGGGAAGGGTGCAGGGGCTGCACACACAGCCCTGGGCCCCAGCCCCACCTCACAATCCATCAGACAGTCTATCCAGAGGAAGCAGTTAACCCTGAGGTACCTGTGAGAACCTGGAGTCTCCGGGCATTTGGGGACAAAGGCGGGGCGCCAGGTGTGGCCGATCCCAGGAACCTGCCAGCCCCATTTCTCTCCCGGGACAACAACTCCCAGCCAGTGCGACCAGGGTCCCAGGACTTGCAGGTTTAGCCTGGAGGTTAACATCCACACTCTGTGGCTGGCTCCCTTCTCAGACCCTTCAGCAGAGCAATGGGCCCAGAGTGACTGATGGCCCCCGGACCCACCTTCTCACCTGGCCCCCTTCCCCCCGCCCCTGCAAGTCCCTCTGCCAGGAGCCCCCGCAGCTGCAGAGGCGGGTCCCTCCTTCCCGCTGAGCCTGGATGTGAGCAGTGAGACCTGCAGGGGCTTGAAAAGCATTTGCTTGTTTCTGCTTCCCTCGGGCTCATTCAGTTGCCCTGAAGCCATGCCCGAGCGAGCCTGGGGGCACCTGAGGAAGGCCAGGCACCTCACTCAGCCAGCCCCACGGCACGAGAACCAGCCACCCCGGACGTGTGGACAGAGCCGAGCCCCATCGGCAATGCTGACTCACACAATCCGGCGAAGTAAATGTCCATTTACTTTTTGATTGATTTTATGCAATGCTCTTGTGTCAGTAGATAAATGCAACAGTGGCATCTGAAAAAGACTAAATGGAGCAGAACCACCACCTGTGGGGCTCGATGTGAACAAACAGAAGCTTTACTGAGCTGTCACAGTGAGACTCGGGGTGAGCTTGTTACACCGGCAGAGCCTGTGCTGTCCTGACTAATCCACAAGGACACAGATCACAGGCCCCGTCACTGCCCTGGGGCCTCAGAGACCTGAGCCGAGGGGAGCCGGTAGGTTAATTCCAATGCAGGAACAGCAATGAGCTCCCAGCTTTTGGCATAGAAGTGCTGGCCGGTCTTGCGGAAGCCCATGCTCTGGTAGAGGCCCAGGGCGGAGTACTGCAGCATGCTGGTGCTGAGGACCACCTCGCTGCAGCCCTGGTCCCGCGCAAACTGCAGGACGGTCCTGACCAGGGCTCTGGCGATGCCCTGGCCCCGGTGCTCCCAGGACACGCTCAAGTGAAGCAGCTCCAGCTGCTCCTTCCGCGGGCCGGGCCCCCCAGCGGGCAGGGCTGCCACCGTGCCCACCACCTGCCCCTCACACTCGGCCACCCAGAAGCAGGCGCCTGGCTCGCTCAGGTAGGTTTTGCTGATGTCTCGCATGTCTGTGCGCAAACAGTTGGACACATACTGGCTCCAGGGGTATTTGGCCAGGACCCTCAGGGCGGCCAGGAGGGCGAGGCCGGCCGCCAGGGCCAGAAGCCAGGACCCAGAGACCAGAAGCAGGGCCAGGGGCCCCCCAAGCAAAGGCACAAGAGTCTGTGGCAGCCTCAGGAGGTGGCGGAAGGTGGTGGGGGCGTGCTCGGCTGCGCCCTTGGAGAACAGGTCCAGGATGCGAGGGCGGTCGCTCTCCTGGTACTTGCGGATGTGAATGGGCGCCATGGGAGGCTTGTGGGTCTGAGCCTCGAAGTCCAGCAGAGAGAGCCAGGCAGTCCTGGGGAAGAGAGAGGAAGCCACGTCGAACCCCCTGTCTCCCACCTCCTGGTGGATCCCCTGCTCAAGGGCGTGTCCTTCTGCTGCCCCAGGACGTAGGACACAGCTGCAGGGAGCAGGCGTGGGGTCAGGAAGGCCTGCATTTGGCCTGGCTCCATTCCTTCGTAGCTGTGTGACCTTGGGCATGTTGCTTAACCTCTCTGGGCCTCTTCCTCTGTACAGCAGCGTAAAATCAAAGCCTGCCTTCTGAGGTTGTTCTGAGAATTTGATAAAACAACGGATACAAAGCTCTGGTATATAAAGTACCACCCCCCCTCCTCTTCTCCTCTTCCTGCCTCTCCTCTCAGCCCCATGCTACCTTGGTGCCACTGTGCAGCAGCCAGAGCAGGCGCCCCTTACCCTTTGGTGCCTCTGACAGAGCCCGCACTTTGCAGGAAGCCTGTGTTCCCCAGCACAGTCTCAGCAAAGGCTCCTTCCTCCTCGACGGCAAAGGCTCAGGCTGCAGAGGTGGCTGAAGAGCCCAACGC
This sequence comes from Pipistrellus hanaki, assembly GCF_964339955.1. Taxonomy (NCBI): domain Eukaryota; kingdom Metazoa; phylum Chordata; class Mammalia; order Chiroptera; family Vespertilionidae; genus Pipistrellus; species Pipistrellus hanaki. The sequence continues at coordinate 40,096,637 of NC_140514.1, forward strand.
CCAGCCTGGCCCTGCCTTCCTTGAGAGCCAGAGGAGGGCCCGGGGCTGCAGGCCACCCTCAGAGCCCTGTCCCTCCTCCCGCGTCCTCTCACCTGTCACCACAGAAGCCTCCAATGTCCAGGGTGGCCTCCGCCTGGCCTCCCCCCTCAGCCTCTGACTGGTCTCCAGGAAGACTGTGTGGGGCTGGCTCTGGCTCCGGGGCCAGGGTCTGGAGGCCGCCTCACTGGTGGCTCCCGGCCATGTCAATCATTAACCCCGGTGTCCGGGAACCTGCTCTCCATTCACTTTGTAATGACGGGTCATTTCGGGGAGCTGGGGGAAGGGTCTGGACCACATTCGGGGTCTTCCCACTTGGGGTCTGTCTACACCCCCCCTCCTCCTGGTCTATAGGGAGACGCTCAACCACGAGCCACACGGCTGGGCCAGAGCGTTTTTTGGTGTGTTTTTAATTTTTATTGATTATGGTATCACATAATTGTCCTCACCCCCCTCCCCATTCCCATCCCAAACCCCTCCCTACATATGCCCCCACCCCCTGTTGTCCATGGCCACTGGCTAGGCCCATATGCATGCATACAAAGTCCTTTAGTTTATATCTTCCCCTTATCCCCACCCTCCCCTACTTTCCCTCTGAGGTTTGAGAGTCTGATCGCTGCTTCTCTTTCTCTGGGTCTGTTTTTGTTCATTCGTTTATGTTGTCCATTATTTCCTCTAGATGTGTGAGATCACGTGATCCAGGAAATACCCTCGTAAGAACCGAAACTGAGACAAACCAGGAGAGCGTTTCTCTATCCTCATCCGCGGTGGACAGTGGGTGTTTCCCTCAAGCTCTGTGCGTGCTGCCGCGGAGAGATTCTCATGCACACGCCCTTGTGTGGCCCCTGCCTTCAGCTCTTCTGGCGTACCCCCAGGAGCGGGGCCAGAGGTCACGTGGTCCCTCTGTGTGACATTCTGAGGAACTGCCAAACTGCTGTCCAAATGGCTGCACCGTCCTCCTTTCCCACATGAGTCTGGTTTTACGTTACTGTCTGCCAGGCACTGCTGCCGGCACACACAGCCGGACGAGAGCCGGCATTCCTGAGAAGCCAGATGCCTGGCACTGTGAGAAAGGTGTTTTCCTACGCTGTGCTACTTTTTATTTTTTTTAGAAAGGAAGAGAGAGGGAAAGAGAAAGAGTTTGGCTGCCTCCTGCAATCTAGTGCCCTGATTGGGGATCGAACCCGCCACCTTTGGTGAACCGGATGATGCTCCGACCGACTGAGCCGCCCAGCCAGGGCCTGTGATCTGCCGTTGCCATTCACAGCAGCTTAAGAGCTGAGGTTGGTATCAACGCCCCCACTTTACAAACGGGAAGCCGAGGCCCGGAAAGGAGATAACACACACACACACACACACACACACACACACACACACAGCGCCCGGCCGCTGGGACCGCAGGCGGAGGCCGCTCTGACTCCGGGGCTGCGTGTCTGCTCCTCTGCGCCCCAGGCTCACCCCCAGGCCGGCCTGCTGAGTCCGGGTGCGGAAAGCCAGCTCTGTCTGGCGCGGGGTAAGCTTCATCCCTGGAGCCCTGCCAGCCCCTCCCGCCAGAGGGCAGCCCACACTTGGGCAAATTCCGGTGTGTGGCCGAGGCCCTTTGTGCCTCAGGATCCGGTGTGGGCAGACTCCTGGCCACCGCCGGCCACAAGCTTCTGGTGCCCACTCCCTCCTGGAAGCCTTTGCCTCTGTGTTGCTGTCAAACTGTTATTTCTTTCTTTTTTTAAAAAAAAAAAAATATTTTTTTTTATTGACTTTTTTACAGAGAGGAAGAGAGAGGGATAGAGAGTTAGAAACATTAATGAGAGAGAAACATGGATCAGCTGCCTCTTGCACACCACCTCCTGGGGATGTGCCCGCAACCAAAGTACATGCCCTTGACCGGAATCGAATCTGGGACCTTTCAGTCCGCAGGCCAACGCTCTATCCACTGACCCAAACCGGTTTCAGCTCAAATTGTTATTTCTTAACAAGCAACTGCTAACTCACTACAGCTGATTCACTCCCGTTGGTGGGCACCAGTACCCTGACCAACTGCTTCCTTCATCTTCCTCCTGCCCGCAGCCCTGATGAGAGCAGGTAAGGACACAGACATGCTGATTACTTTGAGATTCATTCATGTTGCACATGTCACCAGTCTGTTCATTCCTTCTCGTCACCCAATGGTCCTCCCACCTCCTGCTGGCCTGCCCCAAACCCAAGCAGCAGCCGAGGAGAAGGGAGACTGCTGTTACAGAAAGCCTCTTCCATCGGATTAAACACGTGATGAGCTGCAGAAAGGTGGGGAATGTGGGGTCAGCATTCCAGGCTCTCCTCCTGCTGCGGCAGCCACTGAGCTCTGCAGTCACCACGGACCATGCCCGCCCTGCTTCCCACTTTCTGGAAAAGTCCGTCTCCTACCCCTGCCCGACGGGTCTCTGCGCACATCCCTACGTTCCCTTCCCTGGGTCCCGGCCTCCTCTGTCTGCACCCCCCGGGCCTGCACTCAGGAGAAGCCTCCCGCCAGTACACACACACACACACACACACACACACAGGCACACGCACATGCACACACACACGCACACACACACGCACACACACGCAATGCACACATGCACATGCGCGCATACATGCACCCACACACACGCACGCGCACACACACACCAACACACCAACACACACGTGCACACGCACATGCAGCACACGCACATGCACGCGCACACACGCACACACACACGCGCACACACGCACATGCAGCACACGCACACGCACGCACGCGCGCACGCGCGCACACCAACATCCTCCCTCTGTGGGAGCCTAGGCCCAGGGCCCCCCCACCCCCCCCACCCCGACTGTGACTCAGATGTGATAGGTCCTCCCTTCCTCCAGTTGATGTCAGACGTAAGCCCGGCCTGCAGCCAGACATTCCCGAGCACTGAACCACCAATCAGCACCTGCCCAATACCCTAAGCCCCCATTCCTAAGTCCCCAGGTCCCTAATCATAGGCCTTACAAGAAACCACCAATCAGCGTGTGCTGAGTGCCCTAAGCCCGGTCCCCTCTCCTCCCCTTAAAGGTGCTCGTACCCGGCCCTCACTCTCTTCCGCTCTCTCTGGAAGCAGCCGGCAGTGGTACTCTTCTCTTCTTCTTCTTTTTTTTTTTTTAATATATTTTATTGATTTTTTACAGAGAGGAAGGGAGAGAGATAGAGAGCTAGAAACGTCAACGAGAGAGAAACATCGACCAGCTGCCTCTTGCACACCCCCTACCGGGGATGTGCCCGCAACCAATGTACATGCCCCTGACCGGAATCGAACCTGGGACCTTTCAGTCCGCAGACCGACGCTCTACCACTGAGCCAAACCGGCTTCGGCAGTGGTACTCTTCTCTTCAATAAAGCCTGTGTCCTGGCATCCCGGTCTCCGGCCCTCTCTGTTTCATCTTTCAAGAAGCCCAGGTGGGTGCCCTGCTCCATGGCAGGAAGAGGCAGGTTCCCTCGAGGCCTCTCCTGTCAGCAGCCTCGGGCTTAACCACGGTTCCGCCTCCCCGCCTCCCTAAGGGCAGGCTCAGCCCAGCAGCCCCTCCCCCAGAGAACACCTCTCTACATCTCTGCTCTCCTGTAGGGAGCTGCTATCAGGACTGACCTGCTGGCAAAGCTGAAGACAAGTCCCAGCTCAGAGGGCACAGACTTCTTAGCATAATTAAGCTTGATCTTATGATGCCCCCTAGATCCTTCCTGGGTAGCTAATGGGCTGTGGGAGGTGCAGCAAGTGCTGCCAAAACAAGTGAAACTCACAAGAACATTGTAACTATGGTGACCACTACCTTGTTTACCTCTGGCTATAAAAAAAAAATCAGCTTGCCCTCTGGATCTCTTCTGAGGCCTCAGCCAGGCACAGGAGATCCACCTAGACCCAGCTTTTTCTCTGTCTTTTCTTCATCCTTCGCCAGCCCTCCCTCAGGCTCGCCGAACCCTTGGCTGTGCTAGCGTGGCACACTCTCCCCCAACTTTTCTATCCTCCTTTTTAAAAAAATATATATATATTATTGATTTTTTTACAAAGAGGAAGGGAGAGGGATAGAGAGCCAGAAACATCGATGAGAGAGAAACATCAATCAGCCACCTCCGGACACTCCCCACTGGGGATACACCTGCAACCAAGGCACATGCCCCCAACCGGAATCGAACCTGGAACCATTGAATCTGCAGGCCGACGCTCTATCCACTGAGCCAAACCGATCTCGGCTCTATCCTCCTTTTGAATTAAGGACCCAACCGTCCGAAAGGTTGGTGACCGCTGATCTAACTCATCCTTTTATACCGGATTTTGAAAAATAGCATAAAATTATTTTTAAATGCCTGATGGCATTTAGTACATTCATTATGTCATACAACCACCTTTATTAATTCTCAAAACATGCTAATCACCCCAAACGGAAACAGGCACACATTAAATTACCAGTTCCCGTTCCCCTCAACCCCCGCCCCCCATCAACACTTGGCAAACCCCCTAAACCTCCGAAACTGTGCTGATAATCCTCTTTGAAATTTCTGTTTTGGTTCCCGATCTCACAGTAAATTTCTTATCGATCACACCTGGTGAATCCATCTGAGCTCCGGTTTAATTCGCTACCCTTAGGCCCCTGTCCTGACGCAAGCATCCTCGCCAGCTCAGACACAGGTGCACCCACCTGGCGGCTCTGGAGCCCTCACATGAAAACCCGCTTACAAAGCCATGAGGGGAGAGGTCAAAGGGGAGGGGGGAGGAGACTTATGTAAAACAATAACGAACTTAAAATGTTTTTTAAAAAGCCATGGCACAGGAGCTCAGAAGATGGCAACATAGGTAAATGTCTGTACTCGCCACCTCCCTCAACCACATCAAAATTACAACTAAAACACAGAGCAACCACCATCCAAAACTGCTGGAAAGCTGGCTGAATGGAAGTCCTACAATAAGGTGACCAGACGTCCTGCTTTTGGCGGGACAGTCCCGATTTTTAACAATTTGTCCATGTCCTGCAGAGTTTTTAAAAAGTCCCGATTCTTTCCAAAAATTGGGACTTTTTTAAAACGTCTCGGGACAAATTGTTAGAAATCGGGGCTGTCCCGCCAAAAGCGGGAAATCTGGTCACCTTATCCTACAACCAGAAAGGTGAAGAAGCAAGCACGGGGAGGCTGGCAGGAGGCGCAGAGGCTCCGAAGAGGCTGGGCTGGCACCCACGTGTGCTGCTTTTTTAATCCGGACGGAGAGTGCCCCTGAGGAGGGCGCCTGGGGGAGCGAGCGGTCCCACCCCCACCCCAGCCCCCCAGCCCAGGGCCCCGGAGCTGGGGAAAGAACCACGGGCTGTGAAAACCAGTGTGGATGGGGCGCAGAGACACAGAGGCTGCTGGAGACCCAGCTGCTCCTCTTAACAGGCCGGCGCCACACACTGAACTTACGAGCTCCCACTTCCTCGGAGCTCCAGGGCCTGGGAGGCTCCGGGGACACAGAACATACCAGGAGGAACCGGAGCGTCTGGCATCAGGACAGGAACTCGGGGGCGGCTTGCAGGGATCCTTGGTCCTGTGCTGGGACCTCCAGGGTGGCAGGGCTGACTGGCAGCCATTCTGTGTGCTCCACCCTGGTGATTCCGTAAGGCCCCGCCCCACCCAATTTATAACCCCACCTCGCTGTGTGCAGCAGCTTTGCATATATAATAGATTGCCTTTCCTTCCTCTGGGTCAAATCTCTCAAACAAGCTGCAGCTGGGCCCGGGAGCCCAAACCTATCAATAAAAGGCCCAAGGAGCCGAAGCCGGTTTGGCTCAGTGGATAGAGCGTCGGTCTGCGGACTGAAAGGTCCCGGGTTCGACTCCGGTCAAGGGCATGTACCTTGGTTGCGGGCACATCCCCAGTAGGGGGTGTGCAAGAGGCAGCTGGTAGATGTTTCTCTCTCATCGACGTTTCTAGCTCTCTATCTCTCTCCCTTCCTCTCTGTAAGAAATCAATAAAAATACAATGTATTTAAAAAAAAAAAAAAAAAAAAGGCCCAAGGACTCAGCACCAGCACCAGCTGCCTTGCTTCATAGCTGGGCCTCATCTGGGCGCTCCCAAACCCCATACAGAGAGGAGGAATCTGCAGATCTCTCTGAGCTCCTGCTGGGTGGCCCCAGGCAGTGGCTGGCTTTACACCTCCTTGGAGACCCAAGCGCCAGTGTGCCCAGTGCTCAGTGTGAGACCATACTAGATTAAAACTCTTCACATCCATAAGCGACACACTCAAGGGGCAGACTCAGTGAGCACCAAAGCCCCACCAAAGCAAGTCCTGCACAGGGGTGTCTCCTGCACAGCAGCTCTTCTGCTGCAGTAACAGCTGATCCCAGAGTCAATTGGCCTGGAGGTCAATTCCTCTCAGTGACACCAACAGCAATCAAGGTTCAATTACAACAAGATGTGCATACAGCTCACAAAGGGGTGCACCTAGAGCTCCCAGCTCAGGTAATTGGGGAGACTGAGCCATTGGGATATATATATTCTAAAGAACATTATAGACAAAATAGAAACAGATTCATAGATACAGAGAACAGACTGATGGTTGTCAGAGTGAGGGGGAGGGGATTTGGGGCTGGGTTAAAAAGGTGAGGGGATGCCGAAACCTGTTTGGCTCAGTGGTAGAGCGTTGGTCTGCGGACTGAAGGGTCCCAGGTTCGATTCTGGTTAAGGGCATGTACATTGGTTGCAGGCACATCCCCAGTAGGGGTTGTGCAAAAGACAGCTGATCGATGACTCTCTAATGGATGTTTCTAGCTCTCTCTCTCTCCCTTCCTCTCTGTAAAATATCAATAAAATATATATGTATTAAAAAAAAAAAAAAAAAAGGTGAGGGGGTTAAGAAGTACAAATTGGCCCTGGCTGGTTTGGCTCAGTGGATAGAGCATCAGCCTTCAGATTAAAGGGGCCCGGGCTCAATTCCGGTCAGGGCACATGCCCGGGTTGCGGGCTAGATCCCCAGTAGGGGGCGTGCAGGAAGCGGCCGATCGACGATTCTCTCTCATCGTTGGTGTTTCTCTCTCTCTCTTTCCCTCTCCCTTCATCTCTGAAATCAATAAAAAAAAATTTTTTTAATATATTTTATTGATTTTTTACATAGAGGAAGGGAGAGAGATAGAGAGTTATAAACATCAATGAGAGAGAGTCATTGATCAGCTGCCTCTTGCACGCCCCCTACTGGGGATGAACCTGCAACCAAGGTACATGCCCTTGACCAGAATCGAACCTGGGACCTTTCAGTCCACAGGCCGATGCTCTATCCACTGAGCCAAAACGGTTTCGGCAATAAAAATATTTTTAAAAAGAAGAAGCACAAATTGGTAATCACAAAATAGTCACAGTGGTGTAAAGTACAGCATAGGGAATATTGTCTATAACATTATAAAATATAGCTATGTCTGGCGCCAGGTGCGTACTAGAGATACCAGGGGGGATCAATTTGTAAAGTATATGATTGTTTAACCACTGTGCTATGTGCCTGAAACTAACGCAAAACAGCAGTGACTGTGAACTGTAACAGAAAAACACAACAAAACAAGAAGGCTCCATTGGCAGTGAACGCGGACTTGGTCTGAGGAAGGTGGGCCAAGGAGCAAGCAGCCTGGGCGGCCAGGCCTGTCCCGCTGTTTGGCCACATCAGCCCCCTCGCCGGGATGACCCGGCAGCAGAGCGGAGGCCCCTGGGAGGCTGGGGCCGTGCTGCATTTGGAAGAAAGATGCCCGGGATCAATGCTAATGTGTGTTATAACCCTGGGCACAAGAAGCTTCGTATTTGTGCACACTTGCTTTTAACAAGCCTCCGGGCAACGTCCTGCTGCTGGCTGGGAGCCACCCTTTGATTGGCCGGAACGAACGGCAGGGGCTGCCAGCAGACTAGTAGGAGGAACTGTGATTCCTCAAGGGTTGCCTCCTCCACCCAATTATCCCTGCCGCTCAGCGGGAAAGGGTAGGAATTGAACAGACGTAGAGGATGACGGGTAGAGGAGAGGTTGAGAGAACGTCCCAGCAGAGGGAACAGCAGGTGTGAAGGCCTCTCGCAGAAGAGAGCTTCTGATTGTGTTCCTCACCAGAGGATGTTTACTGATTCCAGAGAGAGAGGGCGGTGAGAGTGAGCGAGCGAGCAGCATCGATCTGTGGCCTCCTGTCTGCTTCCTGACCCAACCCGCAGCCCAGTATGTGCCCTGACTAGGGATTGAGACCAGACCTTCCGGTGCACGGACGCCACTCCACCAGCTGAGCCACCAGCTGAGGCCGGGGCCAGAGCTCCGTTCACCCAAAGGCCTGGAGATGGGCAACCGGTGCAGGGGACTGGAGCGGGTGATAGACACATTCATATGTATGTGTATGTATATGTATATGCATGTGTGTGTGTGTGTGTGTGTGTATGTTAGTTTATTTCAGAGAGGAAGAGAGGGAGAGGGAGAGAGAAACATCAATGAGAGAGAATCCTGCATGCCCCTCACTGGGACTGAGCACACAACTCGGGCATGTGCTCTGACCAGGAATCGAAGGGTGACCTCCCCACATTCCTGGCTTTGTTTTTCAGGAGCAGAAGCTCTGGCCCCTCCAGGAAGCCCTCACCAACAAGGGGGTTAAGTGCCCTTCTGACGTCCTACCAGGTTGTCAGGAATTCCCTCATCCCCCACCATGACCACGAATCTGCCCCTGCCCCTCCGGGGTCCCTCCTCAGCTCCTTGGGTCTGGAAACGGCTGGAGGGCATGGACCCTGTCTGTCTGGAATCAGTGAGCCCGTTCAGTTGTTACTTTAAAAGCCGTTCACATAATCAGATTCCCCGTGAACCCCCTGGCCTCCAGCACCAGGTGCCCATGTGGGAACTCCGCCTGCGGGCCCCCTGCTGGGCCCAGACAGCTGAGGGGAGCAGGTCCCTGCGGCTTCCTGCCCGTCACGGAGGATGGACCCCAGTCCCTGCCATTACACGCTGAAGCTGGGACACGTGACGGGCACACTGGGTGAGAGGGCCGTAGTCATGAGCAACAGAACATCTGTGGGGCAGATGTGCCGGAGATGCGCCAGCAGGGAAGGGTGCAGGGGCTGACACTCCGGCCCTGGGCCCCAGCCCCACCTCACAATCCATCAGACAGTCTATCCAGAGGAAACAGTTAACTCTGAGGTACCTGTGAGAACCTGGAGTCTCCGGGCATTTGGAGACAAAGGCGGGGCCCCAGGTGTGGCCGATCCCAGGAACCTGCCAGCCCCATTTCTCTCCCCAGACACCAACTTCCAGCCAGTGCGACCAGGGTCCCAGGACTTGCAGGTTTAGCCTAGAGGTTAACATCCACTCTCTGTGGCTGGCTCCCTTCTCAGACCCTTCAGCAGAGCAATGGGCCCAGAGTGACTGATGGCCCCCGGACCCACCTTCTCACCTGGACCACCCCCCCCCCCCCCCCCCCCCGCCACTGCAAGTCCCTCTGCCAGGAGCCTCCGCAGCTGCAGAGGCGGGTCCCTCCTTCCCGCTGAGCCTGGATGTGAGCAGGTGAGACCTGCAGAGGCTTGAAAAGCATTTGCTTGTTTCTGCTTCCCTCGGGCTCATTCAGTTGCCCTGAAGCCATGCCCGAGCGAGCCTGGGGGCACCTGAGGAAGCCCAGCACCTCACTCAGCCAGCCCCACGGCACGAGAACCAGCCACCCCGGACGTGTGGACAGAGCCGGGACCAACGAGCTGCCCAGCCAGGCCCCATCGGCAATGCTGACGCACACAATCCAGCGAAGTAAATGTTTATTATTCTTCTGTGATTGATTTTATGAACAGTCTTTTATCACTAGTTACATGAAAACAGTGGCATCTGAAAAAGACTAAATTGAGCAGAACCACCACCCGTGGGGCTCGATGTGAACAAACAGAAGCTTTACTGAGCTGTCACAGTGAGATTAGGGGTGAGCTTGTTACACCGGCAGAGCCTGTGCTGTCCTGACTAATCCACAAGGACACAGATCACAGGCCCCGTCACTGCCCTGGCGCCTCAGAGACCTGAGCCGAGGGGAGCCGGTAGGTAAAATGAACTATGTGAATAGCAGTTATCCTGTTAATCATGGTGGGGAAGTGCTGGCCGGTCTTGCGGAAGCCCATGCTCTGGTAGAGGCCCAGGGCGGAGTACTGCAGCATGCTGGTGCTGAGGACCACCTCGCTGCAGCCCTGGTCCCGCGCAAACTGCAGGACGGTCCTGACCAGGGCTCTGGCGATCCCCTGGCCCCGGTGCTCCCAGGACACGCTCAAGCGGAACAGCTCCAGCTGCTCCTTCCGCGGGCCGGGCCCCCCAGCGGGCAGGGCTGCCACCGTGCCCACCACCTGCCCCTCACACTCGGCCACCCAGAAGCAGGCGCCCGGCTCGCTCAGGTAGGTTTTGCTGATGTCTCGCATGTCTGTGCGCAAACAGTTGGACACATACTGGCTCCAGGGGTATTTGGCCAGGACCCTCAGGGCGGCCAGGAGGGCGAGGCCAGCCGCCAGGGCCAGAAACCAGGACCCAGAGACCAGAAGCAGGGCCAGGGGCCCCCAAGCAAAGGCACAAGAGTCTGTGGCAGCTTCAGGAGGTGGCGGAAGGTGATGGGGGCGTGCTCAAGCATGCCCCGGGAGAACAGGTCCAGGACGCATGGGCGGTCGCTCTCCTGGTACTTGCGGATGTGAAAAGGCGCCATGGGAGACTTGTGGGTCCAGCAGAGAGAGCCAGGCAGTCTTGGGGAAGAGAGAGGAAGCCAAGTGAGAACCCTGTCTCCCACCTCCTGGGAACCAGAGCTCCTGCTGAAGGGCTGGTCTCTCTGCTGCTGCCCCAGGAGGTAGGACACAGCCGCTGGGAGCAAGTGTGGGGTCAGGAAGGCCTGCATTTGGCCTGGCTCCATTCCTTCGTAGCTGTGTGACCTTGGGCATGTTGCTTAACCTCTCTGGGCCTCTTCCTCTGTACAGCAGCGTAAAATCAAAGCCTGCCTTCTGAGGTTGTTCTGAGAATTTGATAAAACAACGGATACAAAGCTCTGGTATATAAAGTAACCCCCCCCCCTCCACTTCTCCCCTCCCATCCTTTTTTTAAAAATTCTCACCCGAGGATATTTTTCCATTGATTTTTAGAGAGAGTGAAAGAGAGAGGGAAAGACAGAGAGAAATACCTATGTGAGAGAAACACATAGATTGTTTGCCTCCTGTATGTGCCCCAACCAGGGCCTGGGCCTGAGGCATGTGCCCTTGACTGGAATCAAACCTGGGACAATTCAGTCTGCAGGCTGACACTCTACCAACTGAGCCAAACCAGCTAGGGTCCTCTTCTCCTCTTCCTGCCTCTCCTCTCAGCCCCTTGCTACCTTGGTGCCACTGTGCAGCAGCCAGAGCAGGCGCCCCTTACCCTTTGGTGCCTCTGACAGAGCCCGCACTTTGCAGGAAGCCTGTGTTCCTCAGCACAGTCTCAGCAAAGGCTCCTTCCTCCTCGACGGCAAAGGCTCAGGCTGCAGAGGTGGCTGAAGAGCCCAACGCCCAGCCTGGCCCTGCCTTCCTTTAGAGCCAGAGGAGGGCCCGGGGCTGCAGGCCACCCCCAGAGCCCTGTCCTTCCTCCTGCGTCCTCTCACCTGTCACCACAGAAGCCTCCAATGTCCAGGGTGGCCTCAGCCTGGCCTCCTCCCTCAGCCTCTGACTGGTCTCCAGGAAGATTGTGCAGGGCTGACTCGGACTCTGGGGCCAAACCCTGGAGGCTGCCTCATTGGCTGGCTCCTGGCCATGTCAATCATCAACCCCAGTGCCAGGGAGCTGGGCAGGAAGCCTGTTCTCCTTTCACTTTGCAATGACGGTCATTGTCTGGGAGCTGTGAAAGGGTCTGGAACAGCCTGAAAGGCCGGCACAGGACCTGTGAGCAGTCCCTGTAGGTCTGAGTGTGTGATAGGGGGAGTGGATGTAGGTGATTAAAGACCCTTCCTCTGAGATGGCTCTGTTCAGGACTGGGGAGATTGGAGTAACAATGACCTCCTGGGTAACAGAGTCCATGGCAGAGAGCTAGCTTTTGGCTTTAATATGTAATCCTTAATGAAGGAGGCAAATCGCATGACCTATCAAATTGCACAGAGCACCTGCCTGTATTAAAGCCTTTAGTGTAGGGGTGTCGAACTCAATCAGAGAAGGGGCCAAAATCTAAAATCCAGCCTAAATCGCGGGCCGAATGGTTTACTGAACAGTCATAAACTGACAATGTCATAAACTGACAGCGGAGTGCAGTGATGACAGCGCGGTGCGGGCCACATTGCAAGGCCTGGCGGGCTGGATTTGGCCCGCGGGCCTTGTGTTTGACACATGTGCTTTAGTGGATGCATATCCTCATCCCAGTAATTCCACTTCAGGGAAGCTGTTCTAAAGAGAAGAGCCTGGGAGATCAAGGATGACAGCTTAGGTCACATGTGTGCTTAGGTCACACATGTGCTTTAGTGGATGCATATCCTCATCCCAGTAATTCCACTTCAGGGAAGCTGTTCTAAAGAGAAGAGCCTGGGAGATCAAGGATGACAGCTTAGGTCACATGTGTCAAACACAAGGCCCGCGGGCCAAATCCAGCCCGCCAGGCCTTGCAATGTGGCCCGCACCGCGCTGTCATCACTGCACTCCGCTGTCAGTTTATGACATTGTCAGTTTATGACTGTTCAGTAAACCATTCGGCCCGCGATTTAGGCTGGATTTTAGATTTTGGCCCCTTCTCTGATTGAGTTCGACACCCCTAGCTTAGGTAAACACACAAACTGCTGCCGTGCACAACAATTTCAAAACTACAACTAAAAACCAAAACGTGTATCACCCAGGACCACAGGAAAGCTTGCTGAAAGGAAGCCCTACAACTAGACTGAAAGAGAAAAGAGAATTCAGGGCACAAGCACTGAAAAACTGAGGTACGGGGATTCTAGGCTGGCAGCAGATCCCGGCTGGCGGAAGGCATTGCTTTCTTCAACCAGAAGAGAGATAAGCTCCCGATCTCTCTGAAATCCAGTTTCTGGGGAGAAGCTGGACTGTCTGCCATGAGGAAGAAGCCTCTGGGATGGCTTTAAGCGTACCAACATCTGGATTTTTGGGGTGCCAGAAGAAGAGAAAGAGCAGGATATTGAAGGCCTATTGAAAGAAATAATGACAGAAAACTTTCCCTACCTGGTGAAAGAAATAGACTTAGAAGTCCAGGAAGCGGACAGAACCCCAAAACAAGAGGAATCCAAAGAGGACCACACCAAGACACATCATTATTAAAATGCCAAGGGCAAAAGACAAAAAGAGAATATTAAAAGCAGCAAGAGAAAAACATTAGTTACCTACAAGGGAGTACCCATACGACTGTCAGCTGATTTTTCAACAGAAACTATGCAGGCCAGAAGGAAGTGGCAAGAAATATTCAAAGTGATGAATAGCAAGAACCTACAACCAAGATTACTCTAGCCAGCAAAGCTATCATTCAGAATTGAAGGTCAGATAAAGAGCTTTACAGACAAGCAAAAGCTAAAGGAATTCATCACCAAACCAGGATTACATGAAATGCTGAATGGTATTCTTTAAGAAGAGGAAGAAGAAGAAAAAGGTAAAGGTGAAAACTATGAACAACAAAAAGACATCAAATACATAGCTACCAACAAGAGAATCTAAAAATCTGAAGAACACAATGGACTGGTGAATATAACAGAATTAGGGACATAGAAAGGGAGTCAACTGACAATCCTCAGGGAGAGGGGGATCTGAGAGGTGCAGGAAGAGATTGGACAAAAATATTACACCTATGGATGAAGACAGTGGCAGGGGGTAAGGGCATGGGGTGGGGTGAGGAGTCAGGTGGAGGGGAGCTTTGGGGGGGGGGGGGAAGAGGAACACCTGTAATAATCTGAATAAAGATTTATTATATATTAAAAAATAAATAAAATAAATAAAATAGAACAGTCTGGCCAGCGTGACTAGTGGTTGAGTGTTGACCTATGAATCAAAAGGTCAAGTTGGATTCCTGGTCAGGGCTCAATCTCCAATGTGGGGTGTGGAGGAGGCAGCAGATCAATGATTCTTGCTCATCAATCATGTTTCTCTCTCTCTCTCCCCCTCCTTTCCTCTTTCTGAAATCAATAAAAATATGTTTTTTAAAAAATAAAGGAGAAACATGTATCAAGACTTACTTGCAAAGGGGAGGCAAAAATTTGAAAGCAACACCAATGTGTAATAATGGAACTGCGTAAGCGAAATGTTACACAGCGATAAAAGGAGCGTGTGTGTGAGGGCATGGGAAGGGGACACAGCAGCTGGGTATCACAGGCCGACATTTAACCCTGACCGCAGCATCTGGAGTTCTGGGGGAAGCAGCCTCTCTCAGCTTCGGGGGAAACATGCCTTTATTTATGTAAATATACCAGAAGGACACAAAATCCACCTATTATTCCCAAAAACATTTGAACTGATTCAAATCACAAACCATTCCAGATTGTGGAATTTTGAAAGACATCTAGAGTACTCTTAAAAAAAAAAAAATCAACATTATTATTTTTTAAAGAATTGTTCTAAAGGAGCCCAAGCACCATGACAAACACAATGCAGCCTGAGTGCCACAAGGACTGCAACCTACTTTCCAGTAACATTTGCAATTGTTTTGCACACCTGAATTTCCTGAAGGAGCCCTGGGAGCACACGTCTGGTTTTCCCGGGTAAAACCCCCTGGGGTTGTAATGAGGACCAGGTGAGGTGGTGCGTTAACGTGCTTAGCACGGAACATGAGGGCTTCGGCACTTCATCAGGAGCGATGGTGACGAAAATCACGACCACTCGCTTTCTGGCACATGGCCGGACCACACTCTCCCCGCTGTGAGGGTGGCCTGGCCGTGACTGGCTGTGGACATGGAATATGAGTGATGAGTCCCTCCCTGTGGGAGCTTGAGGAACTGCCGAGTCAGTGTTCCTCCCAGCTGAGCAGTGACCCACAGGCACAGGCTGAGATGAGGCCTTAGTTGGCCGGCTCCCAGAGTCACTGCAAGTCTTCCCGCTGATTCCCGCTGCCTATACAGAGCGAGCAAGGAGCTTCTGTCATGTGAAGCCAGTGAACTTTAGGGATCGGAACTGCAGCCCAACCTAACCCAGAACTCCACAAACCAGTCCTCAGTCTCCTGCCCATCCCTTATTTCCAATTTTACTGGAGAACAACCATGCTCATCCTTCATGTACTGTCTGTGGCTGTCCCTGCACTACAGCAGGGAGAGCTGAGTAGATGCAACAGAGACCACTTGGCCTGAAGGCTGTAAATATTTACTATCTGCCCCTTCACAGAAAGGTTTGCCAATCCTAACCTAGTCTACCTTGACTGATACAATCCAAATGAAAACAAAACAAAACAAAAAAAACAACCCAAATCACTTATAAAACATGATTTTATATTAGTGGTAGGATCTTGGGCAATTTAGCAAAATCTCTTAGTGGCTGCGTGTAAAATGAGGGTTATAACAGCATCTATCCCAAAAGGTGTTATGAGCTACTGTATATAAAACACTAAGGCAGCCGGGACCGGTTTGGCTCAGTGGTAGAGCATCGGTCTGCGCACTGAAAGGTCCCACGTTCGATTCCGGTCAAGGGCATGTACCTTGGTTGCGGGCACATCCCCGGTAAGGGGGTGTGCAGGAGGCGGCTGGTCGATGTTTCTCTCTCATTGACATTTCTGGCTCTCTATCTCTCTCCCTTCCTCTCTGTAAAAAATCAATAAAATAGCCGGGACTGGTTTGGCTCGGTGGATAGAGCGTCGGCCTGCGGACTGAAAGGTCCCGGGTTCGATTCCGGTCAAGGGCATGTACCTTGGTTGCGGGCACATCCCCAGTGGGGAGTGTGCAAGAGGCAGCTGGTCGATGTTTCTCTCTCATTGACGTTTCTAACTCTCTGTCCCTCTCAATTCCTCTCTGTGTAAAATGAATAAAATATATTTTTTTAAAAATAAAAAAAATTAAAAATCAATAAAATATATTAAAAAAACAAAACAAAACAAAAACCACTAAGGCAAAAACCTAGTACCTTTTAGACATCCAACAAATGTTTGCAAATTACTATTCCAATTATATAAAAATACATCTGAATAAAAATAAAAGACTAGAATAACAACACTAACAGTGATTATCTTTGAAAATATTAACAGGTAGGATTAGATTTTCCCCCATTATACCATCTGTTTCAAAATGTTCTATAATGAATATATAATACACTGAGTGGCCAGATTATGATGATCTATGAATGCACAGTGGTGCCTCCCATAAAGAACGCCTCGCACAGCGAACGCTGCACACAAAGAACTTCATTTCATGATTCATACAACGAACTTCGTTTCACACAACGAAGTCCCCCGAGCTTCCACGACCGCTTTGCCCGAGCTTCCACGACTGCTTCGCCCAAGCTTCCACGATCGCTGCCGATGTATTGCATCCTTCCGCGCAGGCACTGCAGGCAGTCGTTAGTCACTGCGCTTAACTTAAGCACGTATCACGGCAATCGTTCTTCATTACGAATTAAATCACGCACGTATCACGGCAGTCATCCTTTTAAGTTAAACTCAATACGTATTGTTATGGGAAAACACGTTTCACATAACGAACTTTTCCCATAACAAACTTGCTCCTGGAACGAATTAAGTTCGTTGTGTGAGGCACCACTGTAATCTGGCCACTCAGTGTATATCCTATATAATAAAAGGCTAATATGCAAATTGTCCCCTCGACCAGGAGTTCGACCAGCAGGCAGGCCAGCCAACCGCTCATGTTCCCTCCCCCTGGTCAGGCTGGCCAGACCCTACCCATGCACGAATTCAAGCTCCAGGCCTCTAATATAAATACACACACACACACACACACACACACACACACAGAGTGGCCAGATTATTAAATATTCAGAGATAATAATCTAGCCACTCAGTGTATAAACCCTATATAACAAAACCCTAATATGCAAATCAACTGAATGGCAGAACCATCTGTGGAACCACCAGTCACTACGATGTGCACTGACCACCAGGGAGCAGATGCTCAACGCAGGAGCTGCCCCGGGTTGGGGCCAGCAAGCAGGTAGCTCTAGGCTGCCAGCCAAGGCGAGTGACAGCAGGGGCCCCCCATTGCCCCCCCCATCACTGGTCGCCTAACAGAGGGAGGTGACGGGTGGCAGTGGCAGGGGCAGGGCTGGCCAGCAGGCAGTGGGATCCCCTGATCGACCCTCTGGTTGCCCCACAGATCGGCCCTAATCATCAGCCAGGCCTAGGGACCCTACCCTATATATTGGGAACAGTCTCTTAGATTTAAAAATTAAAACCTGGCAAGGCTACTCTAACACTGAAAAAACAGGATGATGCAGTGATGACATGCATGGACTCTGGCTTGCACATTTTGTGGTCAGCCCTGATTCTGACACTTATAACTGTGTGACAAAGCCAATTACTTACCTTCTCTCTGCTTCAGTTTTTCCTCCCAGAAGATGGGGGAAATGGTACTTCTGCCTCAGAAGGATCATGTTATGTACCACTTTTTTTAATAAAGACAAATAAATGTAGCTGCACATACAACAGCAAGATGGCTTTCACCTGTATGAAAAGTATGGTCCCTGGTACATGCAGCATCTCGGATTGTGCCAGGATGTCCGACTGCTGGTTTAGGCCCATACCCCAGCAGTTAGACATCCCCCGAGGGGTCCCAGATTGCGAGAGGGCACAGGCTGAGCTAAGGAACACCCCTTCCCCTCCCCACACGAATTTTGTGTGCCAGGCCTCTAGTTTTATAAGAAAAGAAAAAGCGATGTTTTTTATAAATGCTGAACATTTTTAATGCTTCTGTCATTTCACAAAACATCTTTTGTTGACAGTCTACAAATGACAGCATCCAATAATGTCCCAATCCTTTCTTCTTGTGAAGATAGTTTATATATCTATAAAAATAGAATACAAATTATGGGTATGATAATATATTCATGCACTAACTTTTATTACAGAAATGTGTAAGTGAAATCATTTTTCATTCAATTATTGCAATAACAGTATGAAATTACAACGTGACTAAAATATGCAAAGTAGATGCATCACATATGTCAAAAGTGCCCTTTAAATTGCAATTATGGTGGTAGCTCTTTAAACATAGAAACCAAATTTATACCAGTTTAAAGGCATACATCTACATACAAGCTTCATACTAAACTTATATTACAAATGTAATATAACTATGTAAGCTTGACATCTAAAGTTATCTATTTTTTCTTAATTAGAAAATGCTTTTATCAACCAAGTTTCTAATCGTACTTTGCACAAACCTGCCTCTTCCAATTCTTTGCATAATTTTTCAAGTAATTTTTAGTTATGTTAACCTTTCTTAAAAGTTCAAAAAAATGCCACGGTTGGGTGGCTGTTGGTCGGAGCATTGATTCCTGGTCAGGGTACTTACCTAGGCTGCGGGTTCTATCCCCAGTTAGGGAGCATACGGGAGGCAAGTGATTGATGTTTCTCTCTCTCTCCCTTCCTTGGTCTAAAAAAATCAATCAATCAGCCGGAACCGGTTTGGCTCAGTGGTAGAGCGTCGGTCTGCAGACTGAAAGGTCCCAGGTTCGACTCTGGTCAGGGGCATGTACCTTGGTTGTGGGCCCATCCCCAGTAGGGAGTGTGCAGGAGGCAGCTGGTCGATGTTTCTCTCTCATCGACGTTTCTAACTCTCTCTCCCTCTCCCTTCCTCTCTGTAAAAAATCAATAAAATATATTTTTTTAAAAATCAATCAATCAATCAATTAATCAATCAACATATCCTCCTGTGAGGGTTAAAAAGTTAAAAAAAATAAAAACTATCACCTTCTACAAATGTGGGTTTACAAACCTTTTTGACTTCTGTAATATTTGTTATTTCAGGAAGATTTTCCAGGGAAACTTGCTGACCTTCTA
Source organism: Pipistrellus hanaki (assembly GCF_964339955.1). Classification (NCBI taxonomy): domain Eukaryota; kingdom Metazoa; phylum Chordata; class Mammalia; order Chiroptera; family Vespertilionidae; genus Pipistrellus; species Pipistrellus hanaki. The sequence goes on from NC_140514.1 coordinate 40,115,575, forward strand.
CCTTAGCTATTAGGTCTTCTTTATCTATTTGTTTTTCTCCATCTTCAATGCAAACAATTAGAACTGAAGTGTCATTTGCTGAGATACCGAATTTTTTCAAAGCCTCTGAAATCTGGGGGGGAAGGACAATAAAGCAATAGTTTCTATGTCTGAAGCACCTCACCATCTTTCTTCCTGCTCAGGGTATTTTCACATCCTGAGGGTTCTCTCCGCCTAGTTTTATCTTCAATAATCCCTTTTCAACATCCACCAGTTCTGCCTCTACAGCACTCTCTGCTCAAAGGGGCACCTCATCCTGTGGAATCAAGTTCAGATTTCCTCGAAAGGCACACAAATCACCCTCCTCCGGCGATGTGACCCTCAGCCCTGCACTACTGCCTCTCGGCCAGGCTGGCCTGTGTGGAGATCCCATCAGCCACACCTCATTGTCTGTATGTGCTCACTCTGTGTTCGGCCTGGAGTGCCTCCCCCTCAAGGTCCAGTTCAAATGTCACCCCCTCCGGCACCCTCCTCCTCACAGAACAACTGCTCTTTGCTGTTCCCACAGATGGGAATTATTAGTCCACCGTATCATTTATCTTAGGGCATTTGTTCATCTGCCTTCCTCAGGAACATATCTGTTCCTTCTGTTCCTAGATGTCTATTGAATTGAATAGTTTCTTGAATTATTTCAAATGTTCTCAAAGAAACAATAATTACCTGGTAATTTTTTTCCTCTATATACTGGGGGATTCTATTTTCATGCATTTCATGAATATTTCAAACATCTGTATTTAAACCATACCACAGGTTTCCTAAGTTTTCTTTTGATGACATTAGTACCTGATTGTGTTATGAATAGTCGTGGTAATACTACAACTTCATCAGCAAAATTTCAGCTATTTTTTATTTTCATGTGCCACATGTGGAATGTCTTTAGCTCAAAACTTTTGAGTTACGATCAATATCTCAAACCACAAACTCTTCCTACACTGAGTGTGGGAATGAGCACGTGTTAAGGGCTGTTCTAGGTAGCGAGAAGGCTTCTCGTAGATGGAAAAGACATGGGTTCCATCCTGAAGGAGTTTACAGGAAGAATAAAAAATGCATACAAAGCACACAAATATCCATGCCTACTGTTTTATCATTCAGATTCAGACGTCACTTAGAGAGAGCTTCCTGATCCTATATAGATAAAACTATGCTCACTTCATTTAGCAAAACTTCTGATTGCTCAATACCAAGTCCAAAGCTTACTTCTCTAGTAAAAGGCAGAGCTAAACTTCAACCCTCAGTCCAGACCTCTCTAGACCTCTTTTCACTACTCCTCTGGTTTGCTACTAACAATAGACTTACAGGAATTTAGCCTCCAACTCAACACAGGGGAACACTCATATTGTCCTGGCAAGGTGAGCAGAAATAAAGTTAAGTAAAATCCATATTAATTACATTGTTATTTGGGGACAGGTTGAAAATAATTTCAGTAGATAGAGTTCTCGTCTTCATTTTTCCTAGTTTGTAGAGATGAACTGCTTTGTTTGCTGCCACAAGTATCTGAAATGGATCGACAATCTACCAAAAAAACAAAGCAAAACAAAACCAAAAAGAATTACACACAGAGAATCTGGAGTACTATCTCATAACTCCAAGGTCAGGCTGTTTTACTTCATCACAATCCCTATGAACTATATTTCCAAAATTGCTATCTCAAGGGCCTGGGTATTCAGAAAATCATAGAATTTTAAAGCTTCAATAAACTTAAATAGTAAAAAAAATTAAAACTAACATTTATCAAGGGCTAATATTATGGAAAAAAGTCATATTCTAATCATTTTATACCTCTATTATTCTTTAATTCTAAAAACTACCCTATGAAATCGGTATTCTTATTCACCTGCAGTAGATGAAACAAAGAGGGAATCTCTGGGTTTGAATACCAGCTGTGTCACTTACAGGCCGGGCAGATTCCGCAGATTTTTACATCTTTAAATAACAGAAGGGTCACCCTGCATTCGGGAAATAGGTCCAGCTGAGGTGTTAGGTGGGGGTAATCACCGTACTTACTTCACCGAGTTGCTGTGAAGTGAGCCAGTACAGGTAAAGCACTTAGTAGCGGAATGATGCCAGACCAGAGTAAACACTATATACAAGTTGGCTGGCTACCATCTGTGCAAGGACCTAACCACTGGCAGAGTTGGGATGAAGTCCTGGCAGCGTGGTCCCTCGGTGTGTGCGCGTCAGCGCGGTAGGATTTCAGGGGAGAAATGGAGATCCAGGCTCCTGCCCTTATGAAGCCAGGCCCACCTTCCCACCTCCCCGTACAGGGCCTGAAGCTTCAGCTTCCATGCACTATCACACTCAATGCCCAAATCTGACTCCACTCCACAGTTTGGACAAGAACTTTTTACCCGAAGATGGCGATTTTAGGCTAACCTATCACATCACGAGAAAGTGACATATTCTTAAATGCCCATGTGTCTCATTCATTCTCACTGGTACTTACCACTGTAGGGTTTATCAATGAACTATCAATAGCACCTTCCATGGCCTTTTTTCTCAAGTCTCCGGCATTTTTTACATCTTTAAATAACAGAAGGGTCACCCTGCATTCGGGAAATAGGTCCAGCTGATGCGTTAACTGCATTTCACAGGTAAGCAGGATTCTATTGCATAAAACCAAAAAAGACCAAAAGCCTCTTTTGTTTAAAAGTTAACATTATAATTCATAACAAACATCCTTGCTAATAAATTTAAAAACTTTAATCATGATACAATTATTTAACTAGAAACTAGAAAAATCCACCCCCAAAGCACACTTGGCGTCCTCCTGGGATCTTATCTTCCTCCCGGGCTGAGCTGTCTGTGCTTTCCTTCACTTGGGGAAGGATCACGGCTGCTGCCCGAGGCCCTGGTGGTACCGGTGAGGAGGCTGAGGCAGGGCTGAGGGGCAGCATCCCAGCAGCTGACTAGGAGCGGAACACCAGGAATTGTTTAGGCTGCAAATTACCTACAGTGTTAACAATGCGGATAGTGGGGAAGGGCATGTAATAAGGATAGAGCCACAGTTGTCTAATAATTGTTCACCTTGCTAACTATAGATAAGTTTTCTTACAGACACTGGAAACTGGAGGATGAAACAGGCTGTAAAAAGATAAGATGCCTCGATGGGTCCACGACTCAGAAAAGAAATGCATTCTGAGAACAGACCAAGGACAGGACATGCTTCCCTTTGGTCGCTGTGCCGGACCCGGACCCCCTCTGGGAGTTTTTCTCAGGAACGCTGACCGTCCTCCAGCCCCAGGAACGGGCTGGGCTGTTTGTAACATCATAAAAGATTAGCCACCTTGTTATTGGACTTTGAGCTCCTGAAGCCGGACAGCAGACTCTGCCCTCCCCTGTTATGTTACACTTGCAGCTCACAGCCGCATGCAGCTAGCTATCTTCTCCCTTTGTGTACATAAACAGCCAGTTTGGGGGGGGGGGGTCAGAGTAGAATTTCCAGGGTGACTGACTGGTCTCCCCATACTGTCAGATCCTATAGAATTCAACCCTGTTTCTGCCTAATTTGGCTCAAATAGTGACAGGTGGCCTCAGACTCATGTGTCCGGTTTCAAAACCTCTCTTCTACACAGCCTTTATAAACTTTCTGATCTCGCCATTTTATTTGTATTTTAGCAAAACCTAGACACATATTAAGGGAGAAAGTAATTTTTATAAATAAAAGTATGATATGACAATCACTTCACACATGGAACATCAGCAGAGAAGGCACATTACTAAATAATCAGTAAATTGGCCCTTTCTTAGACATAATTTAACAAGGAAAGGGTATATACAAAGGCATGAAAGAAGCATAAGAGACAGCTTGAATAATGAGGAAGACATAACTATAACCTTGGATAAAAAGACAAAGTCTTGCAAAAATTTGATCTTTAAAACAATTTCAATCAAAGCCTTAATTAGATCCTTAGGTGAGGCAAATGGATAGGTTCGCGTTATCTCGCCACCGGGTGGGCTCTTTTGGACATCTGAGAATTTATGTCATGGGAGGTCCCTCTCATTCCAACAGTAAAATGTTGAAACCTATTAGCTAAACAGGGGATTAGTTGTGACAAAACAACCATTAAAACCTAAAGTCTTAAGAGTAAAGACAAAATAGTAATAAAGAACATTAAATAAAAATCCATGACTGGAAAACAAAATGTAAAATTCAGCATAAATCATGGGTTTTTATAAAAGATGCGCACACACAAATTTAAAGGAAAATACATCAAAAAGTTATCTTTAACTTGGTGGAATTACATCTAACTTAATACACCAAAAAATGGCCCTCTTGGGTAGTTGGGTTATAATTTTTTAAAATATATTTTATTGTTTTTTTACAGAGAGGGAGAGGGATAGAGAGTTAGCAACATCCATGAGAGAGAAACATCAGATCAGCTGCCTCCTGCACCCTCCCCCCACTGGGGATGTGCCCACAACCAAGGTACATGCCCTTGACCAGAATTGAACCTGGGACCTTTGAGTCTGCAGGCCGATGCTCTAACCATTGAGCAAACCGGTTAGGACTAGATAATTTTTTACTGTCCTGCATAAAAAATTTGTGTATGTTCTGAGTTTCTAGAGAGCACACAAAATTAACTAAGTACATATAGTCATGGAGGAAAACATTTTCTGTGGTTTGTTTTTACATTAGAGGAAAGGGAACCCCTAGCACACATCAAAATTGTTTTGTTTTGAATTCACTCAGGCCAGAAACTTAGAATCTACCTAAATAGCATATTTAATCTATAAAGTCTTGCCAATTTTACCTCTATTTAAAAAATATATATATTTTTTTTATTGATTTCAGAGAGGAAGGAAGAGGGAGAGAAACATCCATGGTGAGCAGGCATTCCTGTATGTACCCTGAAGGGAATCCGACCGGAACCTCCTGACTCCGGACCACGCTCAGCCTCTCCATGTACCATCCTGACTACATCTGTTCCCAAGAGAGGACGTGATCCCCGACACAGGCTGTATTTTATTTTATTATTTTTAAAAAACTGAAACAGGGGTTGTGATTTTCTTTTCTTGCCCTAGCCGGTTTGGCTCAGTGGATTGAGCCTGGGCCGGAGGACTGAAGGGTCCCAGGTTCGATTCCGCTCAAGGGCACATGCCCAGCTTCCAGCCGGATCCCCAGCACAGGGTGTGCGGGAGGCAGCTGATCACTGATTCTCATCACTGATGTCTCCCTCTCCCTTCCTCTCTGAGATCAATAAAAATATTCTCACCTGAGGATATGTTTACTTATTGATTTTAGAGAGAGAGAAAGCGGAAGGGATGGAATAGGAGAGGGAGAGCGAGAAAGCGCGCGAGAGAAGCGCACACGGGCGCCTCCAGCACACGCCCCTCTTGGGGCCGGACGGCTGCTACAGCCAACGGCGCCGCCGGCCAGGGCCCCCTGACTCTCTTTTATTTTATTTTACTTTTCCATGTGACTCCTAGCTTCACTTTGGCCAGCCCACTGCTCTCCGCACCCGCCGCCGCCAGCCCACACCCCGCCGCCACCCTCAGGTGCGGCCTCCGGGGAATGGCGGCCTCACAACTCCTGCTCCCCACCCTCTACCGGCAACGGGGCCCTTTCCAACGTGAACCGAACCCGTCCTCCCGCCGCCCCGGGCCGGCCCCACTGCGGTCCCGGCGGCCAGACCCCGGGCCGGACCTCTCCCCGCGCCGGGGGCCGCGCTCCCTCCGCGGCCGCAGGGGCCTCCCCACCCCGGCCCTGCCTCCCCCGCTCCGCCCCAGGGACAGGGGCCCGGACTCAGTCCTCCTCCCTTCAGCTCGCGGCTGGAGGCCTTTTACCAGTCCCCAGAGCCGGGGACCATCACCCGAGCCCCTCTCAGTCCCTGTCACACCTGACAGGGATGGAGCGTCGGGCACCCCAGGCGGTGCGCTCCCGAAGGGAGACCGAGTCCCTCACTTCCGGCGACGCCCCAGCGCCCGGCTCCGGGGGCGCAGGGAGCGCCGGGCGTCATCTCAGAAGCCCCGGTTCCGGCGGCCTCCGGCTCCCCCGCCGGCTCCCCCGCGCCGGCCGCCTCCCCCGCGCCGGCCCGGCCCGCTCCGGCCGCACGGACTCACCGCCGCCTCCGCGTCCGTCCCGGAAGACCGTCCCCGCCCTCCTCCGGCTGCTCCTGTCCGTTCCCCGCGGAAGGAAGGTTCCGGCCTGGGTCCCCCCGCCGCCCTCTCGCGGACCTTCCTCCCCGAAGCGGGGTCCGCAGCCGCCAAGGTCACTTCCGGCAAAGTGGGGCCTGGAAGCGGCCGCGGGTCGGAAGCTGAGGCCCGGGTGCGAGTCTCAGCCGGGTCCCTAACCCCTGTGGGGTCCTGGGCGAGATGTCATCACTTCCTTCTTGTGCCAAGATGAGCACGTCCCCGCTGGTCCAGATCCAGCAGTTCTTTCCGCGGGCCAGCGGGACTCCGTTTCCTTCTGGCTCCGGGGGCGGGCATTTAGGGAGGCTCTAGGGTCCACGCTCCAGGAAAAGCAGAGATCGTGACTACATTAATGAAATCACCCCTGAATGTATCAGCCTCCAAGAGAGGATGTAATTCCCTACACAGGCTGTCTTTTATTTTATTATTTTTTAAAAATTGAAATTTGTGATTTTCTTATCCTCTTTTTTTTTTTTTTTTTTTTTTTTTTTTTTTATCCTCACCGGAGGATATTTTTTTCATTGATTTTTTAGAGAGAGTGGGAGAGGGAAAGACAGAAATAACCATGTGTTTGGTTGCCTCTTGCAGGTGCCCTGACCAGGGCATAGGCGGAAGGAGTCTCCAACCGAGATAAGTGCAGGTGCTCTTGACTGGAATCAAACCAGGACCCTTTGGTCTGCAGGCTGAGGCTCCATCCACTGAGCCAAACCGGCTAGGGCAACAGGCTGCATTTTAAATGTTTTTTTTTGTTTGTTTTTTTTTTAATGGTTGGGGCTCGTCTCATTCAGTACTATTCCTTACACAGGAAGACAAGTAAACAATAAATATAGCTGCCCTATGCATATGTGCTATGCAGAAAAAATAGAAGGGTGGTGCCTCTTGTTGTTTTTTTGTTTTTGTTTTTTGTTTTAAATATATTTTTATTGATTTCAGAGAGGAAGGGAGAGGGAATGAGAGATAGAAACATCAATGATGAGAGAGAATCATTGATCGGCTGCCACCTGCATACTCCCTACTGGGGACCGAGCCCACAGCCCCGGCATGCGTCCTTGGCCACAAGGAACCCAGGACCCTTCAGCCCCAGGCTGATGCTCTATCCACTGAGCTAGGGTGGGGTGCCTCTATTAAATACGATGTTTAAGAAATGTCTCACAAAAAGGGCCATTTGAACAGTAACTGGAGGAGGTCTGGAAGCAAGTTGTGAATCTGAGAGAGCACAGCAAAGGCAACAAAGAATTCAAAGGCTTTAAGACACATAAGGCCTTACCCTATTTAAAATTACTAGTAATAAAGAGAACTGTGGAACTGTGGGAATATAGTTAATTGAAAAAAAAAATGATTCTGACAAGTCTGGTATAAAGAACTCTTACAACTCAAAACTAATAAGCAAAACAACCTAACTAAGAATGGGTGACATTTAGCCTTAACGGTTTGGCTTGGTGGATAGAGCATTGGACTGTGGACTGAAGGGTCCCAGGTTTGATTCCAGTCAAGGGCATGTACCTTGGTTGCGAGCACATCCCCAGTGAGAGGTGTGCAGGAGGCAGCTGATCGATGTTTCTTTCTTATCGATGTTTCTAACTTTCTATCCCTCTCCCTTCCTCTCTGTAAAAAAATCAATAAAATATATTTTAAAAAATGGGTGACATTTAAACAGACACTTCACAAAAGATATATGCAAGATCAATAAACACATGAAAAGATGCTCAATATCTTAGCCACTAGGGAAATGCAAATTAAAAACACAATGAGATACTACTACTGTACACCTATATGATGACTAAAGTTTAAAGGACTGATAATATCAAGTGTTGTACAACATGCAGAACATGGAACCCTCATATTGCTGGTCAGAATGTGACCACTTTAGAAAGAAATTTGGCAGTTTCTTTAAAATATATTTTCTGGATAATGAAAAAAAAAGTAGGATTCCATTGAATCTCCTATCTACCTACTTCAGGACTTCTGTGAGGATCAAATGAGATGAAGCACGGGAAAACACTTCACAGACATTTGGTTATGGTGTGAAATGTTTGCACCTGGCTCTAAAGCAAGTTGTGTTCCTGGACTGAAGAAACTCCAAGCAGGCTAGTTGTCACTAGGGAGAGGAAGCTGGGCGTTGCTACCTGATGTCATCATTACCCAGATGGACACATCATATTTGCCATATATATATATATATATATATATATATATATATATATATATATATGTATGTATGTGTGTGCGCCTGATGCATGAAATTCGTGCATGGGTAGGGTCCCTAGGCCTAGCCAGTGATCAGGACCAATCATCGGGAGGACTAGTGAGGTGATAGGTGGGGGACCCTGATAGCATCCACCTTGGCTGGCCTGGGACCTGTGGCCTGAGGTTAGCTTCTGTGTTGAGCCTCTGCTCCCTGGCAGTCAGTGCACATCATAGTGACTGGTTGTTTCACCATTTGGTCAATTTGCATATTAGGCTTTATTATATAGGATGGTTTGTTGCTCAGGAAAGTCGGATGTCCATTACAACAGGACATCATTACCCAGTACCCACAGCCACCGTTTCTTGGCTGGGCAGGGCTGTGGGCCACATTTTTCTCCATGGGGTCTTGGCAGCGTTGGCTGCGATTTGGTGGGATAAGGCTCTGGGGTGGTAGCGGGGCCTGTGTACCACTTGGGGGAAGCTGAGTGCTTTGTCAGTACCAGGTCCATGCTGCTATTTCTCTATAAATGGCCAGTGCGCGTCCCAGTAGCTCCTGTGTTGAGTGTCTGCCCCCTGGTGGTCAGTGCACATCGTAGTGACCAGCGAATGGGCAGAGGGGCATTTAGCATATTAGCATTTTATATATATATAATTTACTTAGCGACTGCCTTTGGGGAGTTATCATCGGGTAAAGCAGGGGTGGTGGCTGGGACTATTCTTCATGTAAACTTGGTAGAACTATTTGAATTTCAAACTACTCATATGTGTTTTTAATAAAAATAAATTTTAAAAGTTTAAATAGAACACTGAAGACCTTTTAAAAAGGGAGTTGCTAATGTTTTAGCCAGAAAACTTTCAATGGTGGGTGCAAGCAGAAGCCAGACCTACAGAGTGGTGAAGAATAAGTGAGACACAAGATAGCAAATGGAGCCTAGATTTTAAGAAGCCAGGCTGATGACTGAAATAAAAGGGAACAATAGGGTGAGGACAGCATTTTGAAAGCGGCAGTGTTTACATGATGGCACCTCTGCTGGCAATGTCCCCTTAGAAACTGCTTGCCAAGAACTCCTCAGAACTGTTAGACCAGCTGGATTCCCAGACCCGCCCCTACTCGCTCTTTGTTGCCTCACCAGCTGTCTTGCTCCTATTTCTTTCCAAGTGAGCCCCCGTGATGTGTCCTGGGGAACAATTCCCCAGGACCAGCCTTTCAGCAGCCACAACTCTTGCATCTGTTAATGTGGCAGGCGAAGGAAAACTGTGAGCCGTCACTTAGATGAAGGGTAGCAACTTGACTGAGCTAATTTCATTAAGGTCAGGTTCAACATGCTGTTCACATATAAAAGAGAGAAGATAAAACAACTCTCACCTGCAGTGTAAGACATTCTGATACACATTTTGAAAGGAAGAGGCTTTAAGAAAGGAAGCCAAGTGGCTCAAGCTTCATCAACTATCCACCGAGGTATTGTTGTCATGATGCTAAGACATCTTCTTCTTTTTTAAAATATATTTTTATTGATTGCAAAGATGAAGGGAGAGCGAGAGCGAGAGCGAGAGCGAGAGCGAGAGCGAGAGCGAGAGAGAGAGAGAGAGAGAGAAACAACAGTGATGACAGTGATGAGAGAATCGTGGATCGGCTGCCTCCTGTATGCCCCTCACTGTAGATCGATCCCGCAACCTGGGCATGTGCCCGTGGCTGGAATCAAACCTGGAACCTTTCAGTCTACAGGCTGATGCTCTATCCCCACTGAGCCAAACCAGCTAGGGCGAGATATTTTCTTAAGCAAACAAAGGTTGTTGGTTTCCTCTGCGACTAAAAATAATTAACACCTCCCACGTGATCCATCTGTGTGTCCTAGAGGTATAGCAGCGAAAGAGAAAACTTAGAATGCATCAAGGTCAAGGCACTACTGCACTGGGAGAGGTTAAGTGGAGAGAGATCCCAGCAGTTTTGTTCAATAGAGAAGCAAAAATGCAAGGAACCATGCAAGTCTTTACAGATATCCCAGACTTTGTGTTGTATACTCTTGTGTTCTCTGAGCAACCTTTATTTATTTATGTTTTTAAAAATCAATCTTTATTGTTCATATTATTACAAAGGTTCCTCATTTCTTCCCCCCTCCACCAGGTTCCCACACCACCCTCCACCCCTTCCTCTCCCCCATTGTCCTCATCCATAGATGCACAGTTTATGTTCAGTCTCTTCCTCCCTTCCTTTCCCCGATAGTAAATCCCTTTTTAGATAGTAAACTAGTTACTTAGCATTTTCTCATATCAATAATACCTCCACATGCCCAAAGATACACTTCACACAAAAGACATTTCCAAATAGGTCAACCAACCTCGCACAAGACACTCACAGATCAACACCCCAGTGCTATACTAACTCAACATATCCAGATCTAAGCCTTCATCACTTGATTCAGCAGACCCTCAAGTTCCCTCAAAAGTTTCCAGCCATGTCTGAGAGGCAGCCTTGGGGCAGGGGCAGGCGAGGAGCGAGCTGCTCCGGGCCTGGCCTCTGTTGCTCTGGTCCGTTCCACAACCAGCTGCTCTGGGTCTGGCCACTGCCGCTCCCGACCTGGTTGCTCCGGGCTTGGCTGCTGCTGCTCCGGGCCTGGCCACACCCGACCTGGCTGCTCTGGGCCTGGCCGCTCCCAGCCTGGCAGCTGCTGCTCTGGGCCTGGCCGCTCCCAGCCTGGCAGCTGCTGCTCCAGGCCTGGCGGCACCCGACCCTGCAGCTCCGGGCCTGGCCGCTCCCAGCCTGGCCGCACCCGACCCGGCTGCTCTGGGCCTGGTTGCTCCGGGCCCAGCCGCTCACAGCCTGGCCGCTCCCAGCCTGGCAGCTGCTGCTCTGGGCCTGGCCGCACCCGACCCGGCTGCTCCGGGCCTGGCCGCTCCTAGCCTGGCAGCTGCTGCTCCGGGCCTGGCCACACCCGACCCGGCTGCTCCGGGCCTGGCCGCTCCCAGCCTGGCAGCCGCTGCTCTGGGCCTGGCTGCTCCGGGCCCAGCCGCTCCGGGCCTGGCCGCTCCCAGCCTGGCAGCTGCTGCTCTGGGCCTGGCCGCACCCGACCCGGCTGCTCCGGGCCTGGCCGCTCCCAGCCTGGCAGCTGCTGCTCCGGGCCTGGCCACACCCGACCCAGCTTGAGCATCCTTTATAGTCTACGAAAGCTTTTATGTTTTCTGAGTAGTTCTACCCAGTTGGTAACAATTACAAATGTTGGTAAATTACCCAGCATTCTGGTTTGTCAGGCTCTTGTCCATTGACACTCAATCCCTAAATGTTTATGCACTCCTGTGTTAGATGGCGTACCTGACAATTCAGTGAAAAGAAGTTGGTCAAATCCCTCAAGAGATTCCCAAAGAAGGGAAATGCCTAATCACAAAAACAACACTAATTACCAATAGTGATTAGGTTTCAAAGAGATTGTCTCCTAGCTAATTTTAATAGAAATCTTGAACATTTAGGGATAAGAACAAAAACAAAAAAATAAATACCGTTAATGATTGATCAATAGAAAATGACTACAAATTTTTGTGTACACACATTCATAACACAAATTTAGTCAAAAGAAAATGCACAGAAAAGATAGAATCCTTAAAAATTATGTACAGTGGATGTTCTTTATTACTTGATCAGTTTTAAAATAACATGTTATTTTGAAAATATTAAGACTTGAACAACAGATTATTTCCTTCAGTATTGCAAATACTGCAAAGAGTTAAGTATTAATATAATTTTGTCTTACGTTTGAACTTAAGGTAGAAAAAAATAGATTATAAACCCCATTTGACCTGATTGTATAAAAGTCACTTCAACTGTCTTCAGTCCTGCTGCCTCCCGACAGATTTCCAGGACAGTGTGCATCACTGGGTCCATCCATAGTAGGCTGGGTAGGGTAATCCATAGTAACTGCCAGGACACCACCTCTGGTTCTGGGCTAGGTGACTGGCGTTTGGCTGTACATTCCAAGAGTAGCTTCCTTGTGAATAGTCCTCTCCGGGGGGGCCAGGGGGAGGAGGGTTATGGCCTCTCTGGTAAACGGTCTGATTCTGTGGAAATTTTCTTAAACAAAACAAAACAAAACATAAAAGACTATTAGTTTTAATAAACTATATAATGAGCTTTGTAAAATAATACACAGATCTACTGTTTTCTACATGTGTGACCTTGGCAAATAAACTGCTTAATCTTTGGGTTTTCAGTTCTTTAAGAAATCCATCTTTATGAGTTATTCTGAAGGTACATTAAAAGCAATGCAGTTACGTAACCTACCATAAGGTCTCTGTGCACAACAGATTCCCAGGAGCTTTTCCACCTTTTACTACAGAGAAAATGTCCGCACTATTCTAATCAGACACTTTCTTTCCAAGACTGGCAGGTTGGCATGAGACAGAACGAGCTATTTACTTCTGAAAACATAAAGCTGCTTTCTCTTTATAAAGAAATAGATATATAAATCAATTATAAAGCATAGAAATTTTAACCATGGCACATGCAACAAATTTAGAAAGATTTAAATATAATTGTCTCAAAAGTAAGATCAGTAAATCTAATGTAATCATACAAAAAAAATTTAAAATCTCAGAGAAGAAAAATAATGTTCTCATGCCCCCTAACTCTCAATCCTACCTATCCTAGTTAGACTGGTTAATATGTCCTTTTTGTCTTTTTTTTTACTGTTAAATCATAACCTATTATTTTTTTCTTAGCATAAGTGAGCTAACACTCCTCATGGCTTTATAAAATGTCACGGTATGGACAAAATTTACCCAGCTATTCTTCACTGTTAGAAATGTAAGGTGTTCCTACTTTTTCACCATGGTAAATAACTTTGGGTTCAACATCTCAGAGCATACTGCTGTATCCTGAGTACCTAGATTAGGGGTGTCGAACTCAATCAGAGAAGGGGCCAAAATCTAAAATCCAGCCTAAATCGCGGGCCGAATGGTTTACTGAACAGTCATAAACTGACAATGTCATAAACTGACAGCGGAGTGCAGTGATGACAGCGTGGTGCGGGCCACATTGCAAGGCCTGGCGGGCTGGATTTGGCCCGCGGGCCTTGTGTTTGACACATGTGACCTAGATGTATCTGATATGTAGTAGGGAGGTTTGAATGATTAAAAACATGTAACTTTTCCCATATTTTGAAGTATTTCCTCAGTCTCAATGTGGAATTACCAGGTATGAGCATTTTTTACGGTGATCAAGTTGTGTTTCAAAAGGACTGTACCAATTTTCAGTGCCATTGGCAACACAAGCGACATTTTAAATGTGCTGTGTTTTTAAAACTTATTTTTAGAGAGGGAGGGAGAGAGACAGACAGACAGAGAATAACAATGATTGATTTCCTCCTGCACACATCCAGACTGGGGTTCGATCCTACAACCTGGGCATATGCTCCTGACTGGGAATTGAACTGACGACCTTTTGGTACATCCAATGATGCTCCAAAAATGCTAACATCTTCTTGAAATTTTTTATAATGTGTTAAAGTACATTTCAGTTCATGCAATGGTCAACAAAATCCCTCTGAGGTAGGTATTCTTAAAATCTACATTTAATTAATAAGTAAAGAGAAATCTGGAAGTCTTAACCGAGGTTACACAGCGAGTGAAGGCAAAGCCAGGATGCAAATCCAGGTCAGCCTGACAACCACTACCCCGGACAGCTTTATAAAACACTGTTGCTATATTAATAGGTAAAGAATAGAACCTTGCTATTTTAATTGTCCTGAGGTTTTTTTTCCTATTTCCCAAATCAAAATACTGGTATGTTTGTGATTTATCTGTTCAATTTTTTTTGCAAATTTCTCTCCTGCAATTTTTACTACATTTTTCCTATAATTTGTACTTAATTAATGTAGCCAAAGAATTCAAGATCCTTTCTGGTAGTGACATCTGGTAGTGACATCAAATTGATGGCTTAAACTAATGTTAGAAACAATGAAATTTTCTAAGTCCCTTTCCCAAATGTCTCTGAAAAGTCACATATTATACTTCAATTTACAGCTTTAAATGCAAAATATGAAGAAAGATACCTCATGGTTGACCCTGTTCTGCAAGAAAATGCCAATTCCTCACCATTATCATAATACCAGAGGCCTAGTACACATGCAGCGGTAGGGTCCCTCAGTCTGGCCTGTGGGGAACGAGCTGAAAATGGCCCAGTGCACAGATTCATCCAGGGCGTGTCCAGCCCATCTTGCCCAGTCCCAATCGGGGCCAGTCGGCCAGTGAGGGACCGAGGAAGGGCTCCAGGGTATGTCCAGCCCATCTCACCCAATCCTGATTGACCAGACCCCAGCAGCAAGCTAACATACTGGTTGGAGTGTTTGCCCTGGTGGTCAGTACATGTCACAGTGACTGGTCAGTCGAATGCATAACCAGACACTTAGCATATTAGGCTTTCAATATCATAATAACTAGAGGCCTGGTGCACACAGCCTGGCCTGTGGGGATCAGGCCAAAACCCGCAGTCCAATATCCCCTGAAGGTCTCAGATTGTGAGAAGGTGCAGGCCAGGCCGAGGGACCCCACTGGTGCATGAATCTGTGCACTTAACCACTAGTATGCATATAAGATCTTTGGTTAATCTCTTCCCACTCTCCCTCTTCCCCTCTGAGATTCATCAGTCTGTTTCATGCTTGGGCGTTGAGTGTCTGCCCCCTGGTGGTCAGTGAGTGTCATAGCTACTGTTAGTCAAATGGTTGCTTAGGCTTTCATATATATATATATATATATATATATATATATATATATATATATATATATATGAGAGAGAGAGAGAGAGAGAGAGAGAGAGAGAAGAGAAGAGAAGAGAGATATGTTTGCACTAATTTATAATACTATTCACTTCTCTTTTTTAAAATATATTTTTATTAATTTCAGAGAGGAAGGAAGAGGGAGAGAGAGAGAAACATCAATGAGAGAGGATCATTGATTGGCTGCCTCCTGCATGCTGCCCACTGGGGATCGAGTCCACAACTTGGGCATGTGCCCTTGACCAGAATCGAACCTGGGACCCTTTAGTCCACAGGTCAATGCTCTATCCACTGAGCCAAACTGGCTATGGCAATACTATTCACTTCTATTTCAATTCTGGAAAAAGGGAAAGCAAACATACCTTACTGATTGCTGTAAATCTTGGGTCTGGGTGTGGAAATGGCGAGAAGGTGTTGGGTAACCTTGGGTCCAATGCATGTTATTCCTAGGTCCTTGATGAACAGCATTATTAGTGGTGTGGGTTGGTTCCATCATATATGGTGAGTATTCAAAACCACTTGATCTGGATACACGGGAATTCCGATCCCTCAAAGAGAATTTTTTTTTAACATATATTACTACCTTCCAAATGTAGTGGCCAATAAAGTGTCTACTAGAGGCCCGGTGCACGAATTTTTGCATGGGTGGGGTTCCATGGGGTGGCCTGTGGAGATTAGACCTCAGCTTGCACCCCAAGCTTCGCAGCCCGGGCTCACACCCCCAGCCTCACAGCCCTACCTGGCACCCTGACTTGGGGCTGCCCCCTCACATGCTCCACCATCCCACCTACGGGGTGATCAATCGAGGACAGGCCCCCCCTCACCCCAGCTCCCTCAGCACCTGGGAGCCGGGCGATGGCCCTGCCCCCCTACCTCCCCACGCCACTACCGCTGTTTGCTGTCTGCGGGGTGATCGGCTGGACAATCGGGCCCCCGTCACACCCACCTTAGCCTTGAGTATCTGCCCCCCGGTGGCTCAACTGCTCCACCATCCCACTGTGGTCCCGCTCTTGTCAGAGCCCATAGGGGTTGGCAGCACCTGCACTGCCACCCACTGCCAGCACTGTGTTGCTGATGCCTGCCATGTCCACACCACACCCTGGTGGTCAGCGCACATCATAGCGAGTGGCCGAACTCCTAGTTGACGACCACCAGAGGGAACAATTTAAAAAAAATAAATAAATCTTTATTGTTCAGATTATTACAAATGTTTCTCTTTCCCTCCCCAATTGCTCCCCTCCACCAGGTTCCCACCCCACCCTCTGCTCTTTCTCCACCCCCCATTGTCCTCATCCATAGGTGCACAGTTTTTGTTCAGGCTCTTCCCGCACCCCCCACTCCCTTTTCCCCGAGAATCGTCAGTCCACTCCCCTTCCATACCTCTGATTCTATTATATTCACCAGTTAATATTGTTCATCAGGTTTTTTATTTCCCTTGGCTTTTAGCTTCACTTGTTGATAGTTACGTACTTGTTGATCATAATTTTTATCTTTATCTTCTTCCTCTTCCTAAATAACCCCCTTCAGCAATTCATATAATTCTGGTTTGGCGGTGATGAATTCCTTTAGCTTTTGCTTGTCTGTAAAGTTCTTTATCTGGTCTTCGATTCTGAGTGATAGCTTTGCTGGGTAAAGAATTTTTGGCTGTAGGTTCTTGCTATTCATCACCTTGAATATTTCTTGCCATTCCTGTCTGGTTTGCACGTTTTCTGTTGAGAAATCAGCTGACAATCATATGGGTGCTCCTTTATAGGTAACTACCTGCTTTACTCTTGCTGCTTTTCATATTCTCTCTTTGTCTTTTGCTCTTGGAATTTTAATTATTATGTATTTGGTGTGGTCCTCTTTGGATTCCTTTTGTTTTGGGTTCTGTGCACTTCCTGGACTTGTATTTCTTTCACCAGGTGGGGGAAGTTTTCTTTCACTATTTCTTCCAGTATTCTTTTGGTATCTTGCTCTCTCTCTTCTTCTGGAACCCCCATAATTCTGATGTTGGTTCATTTGAAATTGTCCCAGAGGTTTCTTACACTATCTTCAACTTTCTGGATTCTTTTATCTTCTTGCTTCTGCGGAGGAGTGTCTTCTGGCTCTTTGTGTTCCAAATCTTTACTTGATTCTTGCGATCTTCCATTCTGTTTTTAGGACTCTGTATAATATATATTTTTTTAAATATATTTTATTGATTTTGTACAGAGAGGAAGGGAGAGAGATAGCAAGTTAGAAACATCGATGAGAGAGAGTCATCGATCAGCTGCCTCTTGCACACCCCCTGCTGGGGATGGGCCCGCAACCAAGGTACACGCCCTTGACCGGAATCGAACCCGGGACCCTTCAGTCCCCAAGCCAACACTCTATCCACTGAGCCAAACCAGTTTTGGCTCTGTATAATATATTTTATTTCAGACAATGTATTCTTTATTTCTAGTTGATCCTGTTTCATATCCTCATAGGTCTCATTTATTGGCCTTTTCTAGGAAATTCTTGAAAACCTTATAAGCGTGGTTTTGAACTCTATATCCAGTCGCTTCTTGTCCTCCATTTCTTTTGTTTGTGATCTGTTTCCTTGTCTCGGCATTTTCACAGCTTCCCTGAGTTGGTAGGGTGGCTGTGTGCTAAGGTGTCCTATATGGTTGAGTGGGTCAGCCTCCCAGTTACCTGAGGTGGACAGTCTTGGTGTAGCCCTTTGTGGGCTGTGTGTGCAGTCTTGTTGTTAAACCTTCCTTGTTGTTGGTATCACTGGGAAGCGTTGATCTCCAAGCCAATTGGCTATGAGGATCAGAAGTGCGTCAGCTAGGAGGGTTTCTGAATTCTGCTTGGATGGGGCGGAGTCTTGGGGTGGCACAGCCAAGCCTTGGTGAATCCTGCAAGATTGGTTGCAGGCGTGAGCACCTCTCTGGTATAGGCGCAGACAAGCTTTGGATTCCTGTCTGTCCCTCTCTGGGAGAGTCCTATTCACGGTGAACAAGAAAACTAGCCACTGGAAGGGCTTCTGTGCTCCGCTTGGATAGGGCGGAGTTAAAGGGTGGTGTAGACAAGCTTTATTCAGCCCCTCCCTACGAGGGTCTGGTTTCTGAGTCCCGCAGTAATGGCCACTGACTTCACACACCTCCAAGAGATCTCTGCTCACTGCCTGGCAGTCTGGCCTCTCCCTGTCTGGGGCCATCTATCAGAGCAATAGGGTAGTTCTGTTTTCCTCCAGAACAAGAAAGCTAGCCACGCATTAGCTGTCCGCCCTCTCCGCGCGCAGGGAGTAAGCCAGTAGCGAACTTGGCCCACCCTCTCTGTGCTCCCCAAGCAAGCCAGCAGCCAAGTCTGGCGACTGCCTTTTTGCACACGCAATTCACTGCACCTGCACAGTTCCTGAGGTTCAGCATGCCTTCTCTCTCCTTCCCAGATGGTAGAGCCTCCTCTCAGCTGCTGTCCAGCACTTCAGGCCCCTGTCTTCCAGTTCTAAATTCAAATTTGTTGTGGTAGGCTGCATTCAGGTGTCTACCCTATGCCACCATCTTGGTTTCTCCTCCAGAAACACTTTTCTTATTAGGTTTTTATTATATAGGATAGGAGGAGGAAATTTTGGCCCATGAAAGTAACCATCCCATCCTCACCCCATTCCTATTTGTTTAGGTTTCCCTGATAAAGTAAACAAGCTACAAGAAGAATGGGTATGTGCAACATAATGACATAAAAACAAATCTCCCTAAACTCACACGTAAAATGCAACTCACCTTCTGATGGAACCATTCTGAAGGTCTTCAAGGTAGTTTTGTCTTTCTATGCAATGCCCCCGGCACCTATTGAATACTTAGGAGTGGAAGAAATGTTAGAAATCATTGTACAAAAAGCAAATCTTTTCCAGAGAAAACAAATCAGAGCTGAAATTCATTGACTAATTATTTATTCAGGCTGTTATACCGCATTATTTTCAAATACATCCCTGTATAAATTTTGGCAAAAGATTATCTTATGTCAAAACAAATGAACTACTAACTTTTCTTTTTCCAAAATTTAATTCATCTACATTTTCACCTTCAACTTTTATAAAAAGAGGAAAACAGTGATAACCTTCATACTTACATTCAATTGCATCATCTGGTCTCATGCCTTCTACATCAATCAAATACCTAACAAAACAACATAATTTGAGTCATCTATATATAAAAATTTAAAAATCAAGTTTTTCCAGAAAAAATCCAATTTCACTTACAAAAATAGATATAAAAATCCTAAGAAAATATCAGCACATCTAATACAATAATTACTAAAGGGTGATATACTACCGTTTCCCCGAAAATAAGACAGTGTCTTATATTATTTTTTGCTCCCAAAGATGCGCTAGGTCAGGGGTCTTCAAACTACGGCCTGCGGGCCGCAAGTCTGATCCAGCCCGCCAGGTTTTTTGGGCAGTGAGCGCAGCCGAGGTGTTACAGTAGGAATTAGTAGTTCATATAGTCCGGCCCTCCAGTTCTCTGAGGGACTGTGATCTGGCCCACACTTTAAAAAGTTTGAGGACCCCTGCGCTAGGTCTTATTTCCAGGGGATGTCTTATTTTTCCATGAAGAATATGGTACACATTTATTGTTAAATGAAAATAAAGGAAATTTATTACCTGTATACGGTACGGTAGTACGGTAGTTGTTAACACAAACCAGACAAACTGTAAATGCTACAGTATCAAGAATTTACTCATTTATTCAATGACAATCATGTCATCATCTTCTGGAACATTATCATAACAATCCAATTCCTGAATTTCCTGGTGAATTTCTTGTGACTCCATTTCTTTCAGAATCAGTGGACCAAATCTCTCATGTTTAGCAATAGCACTGTCTTTAAATGAGTACTTCTTGTCAAGGTAGCCTGCTCGCAGTGCATTTGCAATGCAACTATCAGTGATTTTCTCCCATGAATTCTTCACCCAAGTCACAACTTCTTGCAGTTTAGGTTTCACAAAGTTTCCACGCTGATTTCTCTCCATTCTATTTTCAATGTACCGTAGTCATTAATTTCCATGCACAAATTGTCTTTGAATGGCTTGTTTATTGCAATATCAAGAGTGTGGAGATAGGCCGTCATTCCTGCGGGAATCATTATCTGATCTATTTTTCTTTCATGAAGAAATGTCTTCATGTCTTTAGCATGGTGAGTGCTGGCTGCATCCCAGACTAGCAGACCTCTTTGGCTCCCTCGCATAACAAGTGGCAGCATTAAATCGACCCACTTCCTTATAACTGCTCATGTGGCCCAGGCTTTGCAGTTTCAAGAATAAAAACGCCCAAAACATGTTCAATCTTTTCTTTCTTGCCCTTAGAAATGATTAAAGGTGGAATTTTAGTGCCATCTAGACGAATTGCCAAAATACAGGAAACACATGCACTTTCGTAAGCAGTGGAGGGAATGCACACTAAGGAGGCACCCTGCTGTTCAATTATTGTTTGAGATGATTGGCCCATAAACACTACAGTTTCATCCATAGCAATCATGTTGGAAAGATTGTATTTAGAGAAGTCAGCATCATCAATAAAGGACTTGAATGCAAGTGCTCGCTTAATAACTTGAGTATCTTCCAACCTAAACAATGTTGTAGATCTTCTTATAGACAGTTCACTTCGCTGAAGGAAATTATCTAGCCAGTTTTGTGATGCTTTGAAGTCTTCGGGGGCTATGTCAAACTGTGGTGCCATTGCAAGGGCAAATTCTTGAATCTGAGCCCTATACACAACCAAAGCCTTTGCTCTCCTGTCAACTACCCTTTTGCAGATCAGGTCTTCCAGCTCAGAAAATAATGGTTGCTGACCTGATCCACACTTGCACTTTTTAGCATTTCCCTTGTCCACTTGTTCAATGAGGTTACCATACTCTGCTCGCCATTTTCCGACTAATCAGATACTCAACATCTTCTCTTTGCAGAAAGCAGTAAGATTTTGGCCCCAAGAGTCTTCCACGATTCCTTTCTTGTACTCCACAGAGTAGCTTTTTCTTTTTGTGCTCATTTCTAGGGATAAAAAAAAGGAATTGGGGTATCAAGGTGGGGGGAGGGGGATCACTTAAAATGACACAGGGGGGATTAGAGTGGGGAATCAAAATGGCACAGGAGAATCAGAGGGGGGATTACCATTTTAGTAACCCCTTTTGATCCTCCTGTGTCATTTTGATTGCCCCCTCTGATCTTCCTGTGTCATTTTAAGGGATTCCCCTCCCCCCACCCCTGTGCCACTGAACACCTTCACCAGACATTCCCCCTACCCCTTTATCAGACATTTACCCCCTGGGGCCTGCCTGGGGCTGTCACTGGGCTTGCTGGGGCCTGGATCTGGGCTGGAGCAGGATCTGCCACTGACTGAGAACCTTCAGTCATCATGAGGGCGGCCACAAGCATCAGGTAATGTCACCAGAGACAGACCAGCACTCACCACCTTTGCTACGTCCCATCCGCTCTAATCCTCCTGTTCTTCTACACCCATCTGTGAAAGTCTCCTCTCTCCCGCCCTGCGTTCACTGCTCACTCCGACCTCCGCTCCGCCTCCACACAGCAGTGACGTCAGGACTCCGCTTAACGTCACTGGTTGCTAGACGCCAGTCGGGGCGGCCCTAGCGACCAGTTTACGGTAAATTAATTTTCATTCTGAGACAGAGCTTAGGGGGGGGCCTTATTTTTGGGGGATGCCTTATATTTCACTCAGAAGGAAACCTGTAAATAGGTCTTATTTTCGGAGGATGTTTTATTTTCGGGGAAACACGGTATGATCACAAAAAGGCTTTATTCTAAGAATGTAGAAATGAGCCAATTAACCAACAGCCAAAGACAAATTGGGGGGAAAATTAATATATCTAAAACGTATTATCTAAAAAATATTATTTAATGAACTGTATGGGCCAGAAACTTAGAAGTCACCATCACTGCCAGCCATTTCTTCCTTATCCTCATTTTCAACCCACCACCAATCCAAACAATCTATCACTGCTTTCTCTAGAATATGTCCACATCTGTCCACCAAAATGACCACCACACCCTGAGTGAGGCCACCATTATGCCTCAATTTCTACAAAAGCCTCCTAATGTGTCTTCTTGCTTCCATGCTTGTGCCCCTGTATTGTATTCTGCACTCAATACCAAAATAGGCTGAAAAGGCAAATTGATTATGTTCTACACTAACTCACCCTCCTCAAAGAAGAGAGTTCAATGATTTTCTATTTTTTTTACGATAAAGTCTAAAATCTTAAACATAGGTCTGCACTATCTAGGTCCTACCTATTCTAGTCTATTTTAATGCCATGCTTCCTCCATGGCCCAGCCTCCCTGACCAGTTCCTCCAACACAGTATATGCTTTCCTGTTAAGGGTCTTTACTTTTCCTCATGCCTAGAACTTCTCCCCAGTGTCCCTGTTTTATTAATATAATACCAACTTTCCTTCAGATATTAGACCAAACCTCACAATAAATCCTTCTTTAACCTCCATGATGAGGTCAAATTCTCCTATTAATATGCTCTTTTAATATCCATGTCCCTCTCCTTCTTGGCACTTGCATTATTTGTAATTCCATATGCATAGGTGTGATTCTTGAATAGCTTATTCCCTCTCTAGACTGTTAGGATCCACAAAGGGCAAGTCAAGTCTCTTTGCTCACAAAGTCTCACAGGTCTTTTTGCTCGCACCCAGCACCGTGCTTACATATAACAGATGCTCCATAATTATTTTCTGAATGAACACAAATCAATACACTGTAACAACATTGGAGGGGGAAAGCATAATAAACTTTTTGATTCAGAAATTCCATTCTGAGTGAAATTATCTGAGACAACAATATATATATATATATATATATATATATATATATATATATATATTCAAAGATGTTCATAGAAGAATGTTCATTATTTTAATATTTTATAGTATGAAAATCTTCGAATTCTTATGTTAATCAGTAAGCAAAGGAACAATGTAGCCATAAAAAAAAAAAAAAAATGGGGTCTCCAAATACTTTCACAGGAGTTATGTTCACCATATATTAAATTATAAAACAGAATGTCTAAATATGATACTAATAAATTACATATATATGCTTAGATTTGCATTTTTAAAGTCTGAAAACATATGTACTAACTTAATGGTGGTAATCTCTGGGTGGGGGACAAGCTTGCTTTCTACATCATACATTTCTATACGAATTACATTTTTGCAAATAATTTACATTATTTAAATGAAACAACTTAGCCATGGTCTGCCTCTTAGGGTTGGCAACTCACCTGCAGATGAGGTAGCCAGTCCTGTTTAAACCATGGGTACAGTGGACACCAATAAGTCTGTCTATAAAACAGGGAATGTAGCGTTAAATAAATGAAGTATCCTAGAAACAAGTTATACAATTTTCTGAAGAGTAACATTTATAAGTTACCACAACCCTACCACTACCTGAAAATAAATGACTCTGAAGAGAAATGTGTTTTTTTGTTTTGTTTTGTTTTTAGGAACATACTATAATGATCTACTATAAAGTCAAAATTCATTGTCCTAGGAAATTTTTCACAGCCCCCAATTAGAGGCAATAGTATAGACTGTGAAAGGCCTGGTTAGGTACTTACAGTAAAACTCCACTGAGGCAAAACTCATTTGTCTGAACTGATTTAATTATAGAAAAGGAAAGTTGAAGAAAAACAAAAACGGCTATTCATGTCCAAATACCCATACATACCCTAATAATAAACCCAATAGGCTCTCAGGTATTTACTGAATCAATCAGTTTTCTGAGTCTACCAAGTCTAGGGAGTGGACTGTATAGGGTGTTCCTCTTCATCAGCGAGTCTGGTATCTGTGGGAGGGGCTTAGAGCAGGGGTATAGAATGGATTGTATGCCAGGTCCTGAGACGCAACGGCAGGGAGCACTGAGACAGTGAAGTCAACACGATGCAAGCAGACCACATGGGGCCAGTCTATGCAGCACACTACACATGGTGTTAACATGTGCAAGGCCAAGACTTACAAACATGTCCTCATGCACTCATGTGGATCTTCTAGCCCTCACGGGAACAGATGGAACACTGAGTACCAGTTCCACACACAGAAGCCTGGAAGCAGTGAGGCCAGCAGCTCCACATTAACATTTAAGAGGTATTGTTTCTGTGACTACAATTTATACAAATAAGGTCATTTACCTCCCTTAGATGCTGTGATTATCACAGGCAAAGTCTAGCTTCTCAAGATTTAAAGCAGAGATCTGTGACCAGGGCTTAAGATATTTAAGAACTAGTGCCTACATTAAGTGACTAGGTGATAGTTTGAAAATTTATCTTAAAACCCATTGACACCATTTATCTCTTTCCTCCTACCCCCTATCTCTATTCTTCTTCCCCTTCTCTGTGTGTGTGTGTGTGTGTGTGTATAATGTCAGATTTACTTAATAAAGTGTATACTCCTTATGCTAAATTTAGAAAGAGGACAGTGAAAACTTTGTCCTATGGATGTATGGTTTTCCAAAGGAAAAAAAGGTTCCTCAGTATTAAAATGTGGCAAACACCATGTTCCTCCTGATAGCTACATGCCATAAAAAGTCAACTGAGTCTTTAAAATTCAAAAGCTACAGAGATCTGCTTTCAAATACAGTCAAGTAGATCTTAAAGCAGAACAAGAAAACCAGCTTTTTTAAGTTCTTCCCATCTGAAAACGTAACAAGAGGTAACCATGACCTTCCTTAATTGTGCCCAAATTGGAAAAACAGCAGGAATATTTTAAATACAAATGATGAGGATGCAATTCCACTAGTCCATTCCATTTTATTTTGTTTCTAAAGGTCTGTCTCCTTTAAACATTTACCTTTTATTTTCTTTTACCCACTCTAAGATGCTGAGATTCTAATGTTTTATTCCACCCACTACTAACCTTTTAATAAATCACACAAAAGAACATTTTAATTTGATTATGTATTTCCCATTAAAATATCTTTAAAAAAAAAAAAAAAAAGACAGATAAGCTGATTCAGTTCATATTTCTCACTAAACCCACTTTCCAAACTAAATTGTTTATTTTTAACAATAAAAGAACAAACATCTTGCCCAGCTGTGTGACTCGGTGGTTAAGCATTGACCCAGGAACCAAAAGGTCACTGTCATTCGATTTCTAGTCACGGCACATGCCCGGGTTCCAGGCTCAATTCCCAGTAGGGGGCATTCAGGAGGCAGCTCATCAATGATGTTTCTCTTTCATCAATGTTTCCATATCTCCCTCTTCAATTCTCTCCTTTTCTCTCTAAAAAACAATAAAAAAGAAAAAACAAAGAATTCCATTATTCTTACAAAAAACAAAACAAAACAAAACAAAACAATACAAACATCTTATCCTATTACCACCACCTGATAGGTCCGTATTATCAAATACAACAGGCCAAATATAGGAACTGTTAAAATTATTTAAAATTCCCAACCTAATTAAAAACGAATACCAAAGTCAAGATAAGGGGGGAGGGGGGGGGAGAGGAAAGCACACACACAACTCACCATTATCTTTATTTTCTTTCAAAAACCCATTAACAGCACATTTGAATTTTAAAACAGTGTCATCATCAGGCACCTGATGACCAATCGTATAAATTTTTAAGTAAGGAATTGTTTCTGGTAAGTCCTATAAGGCAAAACCATTAAAATGTATATTATTTTATTTGCAGGGGAAGAATTAAAAAGTAATTAGAAGAGCCAAAATATAAATCAAGAGATTATAATAAACTTAGTTTGTCAGTAATTCTGATAAAAAAAAAAACAATTTTTCCCAAAGCTGCTTCAACCAGGAAGTATCACTAGATTTTCATTAGTCAATAGGTATACAACAATGAAAGCAAAATTCATGTGAATGAATGCATATGTAACCAAAAGTTATATAAATAATTCTACCTATTATTTTACATTTCAAGGACCATAAAGCAACTGTGATTTAATTATTATAGAATCAGAAGACTTGGAATTAAATTGTTAGATTGAGGTAATGTCAAGCACTGTTGAGAAGTGGATAGGAGAAAGTGATACTGATTAAAATAGAAAGAAAGTTAAATGAAAACCCTGCACTTTTGAACTTATAAGAAAAATATCAGTATGAACCTGTGATGTATTTTACATAAAGGTCAATTCCTGTTCGATTCTTGGTCAGGGCACATGCTGGGGTTGTGAGCTTGATCCCTGGTAGGGGACATACAGGAGGGAGCCAATCCAAGATGTTTCTCTCTCACATCAATGATTTTTTTCTCTCTCTCCCTCCCTCCCTCCTCTCTCTCTAAAATCAATAACAACTATTTATTAAAAGAAATACCATAGATTGCCCTAGTCGGTTTGGCTCAGTGGAAAAAGCATCAGCCTTTGGAATGAAGGGTCCCAGGTTCAATTCTGGTCAAGATATGTACCTTGGTTGCAGGCACATCTCCAGTAGGAGGTGTGTAGGAGGCAGCTGATGGATGTTTCTCTCTCATTGATGTTTCTAACTCTATCCCTCTCCCTTCCTCTCTGTAAAAAAATCAATAAAATATGTTGATAAATAAATAAATAAATAAATAATAAAATACCATACATCCATCGCCAGTGTGGCTCAGGCAGTTGAGCACCATCCTGTGCACCAAGGGTGTCTCAGGTTGTATTCCTGGGCAGGGCATTTGCCTGGGCTTAAGGCTCAATTCCCAGTAGGGGGTGTGCAGGAGGCAGCCAATCTAAGTTTCTCTCTCTTCTCTTTCTCCAAAATCAATAAAAACATTTAAAACAACAACAAAACTATACAAGCACATATCCTAACTGAAAAGCAAAGGAACAACAAATGTCATGATATGTCAAAATTGCAATGAAGTTCCTAATGAAACAAAACAAACAAATAAATCTAACTGGTTATGACTGGAAGATATTAGTGAATCAACTCATTATTTTAAAAACGATTGAAGAAGGAAAATTCGTGTCTCTATAACTGGGCAATCAAATAGCTGATGAGGGAAAGCTTCTTTTGACAGAA
Organism: Pipistrellus hanaki; assembly: GCF_964339955.1. Classification (NCBI taxonomy): domain Eukaryota; kingdom Metazoa; phylum Chordata; class Mammalia; order Chiroptera; family Vespertilionidae; genus Pipistrellus; species Pipistrellus hanaki. Next base: position 40,142,670 of record NC_140514.1, read on the forward strand.
ACATACCCAGCTAATAAATGAAAAAAGAACAAGAGAATTCACCATTTTTGAAGCCCCAAATGAATTACTGGATGTAGGTATCAATCATCAGTGACTGCTACTATTACAGAAAGAGGCCATCACTTATATGCCTCCATGGAAGAACACATCACCACCTATGAAACTGTCTTACAAAGAATAAAAGCAAAAACAAAAAACCAAGCCTGAATCTGATCAAGCCTCTAGATCCAAATACCAATCTTCCTATATAATAAAAGGCTAATATGCAAATCGACAGAATGGCAGAATGACTGGTCGCTATGACACATACTGACCACCAAGGAACAGATGCTCAATGTAGGAGCTGCCCCCTGGTGGTCAGTGTGCTCACAGGGGGAGTGCCGCTCAGCCAGAAGCTGTGCCCACCTCCATGGCAGCTCTAAGGATGTCCTACTGCACAGGCTGGGCTGATGGACCCTCCCGAGTGCGTGAATTTTGTGTACCAGGCCTCTAGTTTAAAATAAATGCACTGGAGAATATTTTAACAATACCTGGAGACAGAATCATTCAAATCATGGGAGACAAACTACTAGTTTCTCCAAAACATAAAATTCAAGGGGGGAAATAAAGGAAAGTGAAGGAGACATGGAGGGAGAACCTAGAAATTAAATAAGACTTCAGAGACCTAAAAATCAACTGTAAAGTGTGAACCTTATTGAATCCAAGTCAAATTCTTAAAAACAATTTTTTAATGAGATGGATAAATGTAAATCTGTATACAGACTGAATATTTAATACTATTAAAGAATGATATTAACGAATAAAGTCTTATATTTTAAATATACATGCCAAAAATGTACAAGGTAAAATACTGTATCTGGGATCTGCTTCAAAATAATATGGAATGGAGAGAAACAAGTAGAAGTACAGATGAAACACAGTATTATGTCTACTGCTATACATGTTTAAAATTTATGATAATTATTTAAAAACAAGAAGATACTGTGGAAAACAGTCTGGCAGATTCTCAAAGGATAAACAGAACTACTAATTCCATTCCTATCTATCCATCTAAAAGATTTGGCAGCAGGGATTTGAACAAATATTTGTACACCCATATTCATAGAAACATGATTCATAATAGCCAAAGGTGGAAACAATCCAAGGGCCCATCAACAGAAGGACAGATAAACAAAATATGGTATATACACACATGGGTTATTCCACCATCAAAAAGGAATGCCATTTTGTTACCTGTTATACCATGGATGAACCTCGAAAACATTTAGTGGAATAATCCAGACACAGAAAGACAAATGTATGAGCATTTATGTGAGATGCCTAGAATAGGCGAATTCATAGAGACAGAAAATAGAAGAGGTTACTAGGGACTGAGGGGAGGGGAAATGAGGTTGTTAATGTTTAATGGTTCAGTGTGATGGCAATATAATAGCCTGGTTATTATTGACAGAAAAGGAGGAAAGGGAAGACTAGATATAGGCAGGCCATTTGCACAGCTTTGCCATAAAGCTACATTTAAAGTCTGCTCCCTGCTGATGGATGGGGGGAGGGAGTGGACAAAGCAGTTTAGATGCATGCTCAGTAAAGTCTGAATGACGTGGGAAGGTGCCTACTTGTCTGCCAGTCATACCTGGGAACAAACTAATGGCCAAGGTGGGTCTGGCCACTTGCAAACTCAAAATACTTAAAATATTTAAACTTCCAAAGGAAGTATGTGATCTCTCCCTCACATCTGGGTCCTCTTGGGATTCCTGCTGCAGGGGGCTCCTGCTCCACACCATGGACTAATGGACCTAAATTAACTCGAATGCTGAGCAACATCTGGCTGCAACATGAAATGGAAAATCTAATCACTGCTCTTATTTCTGGCTCTGCTGGAACCCAGCTGCAGCCTTTCCAGGGCTGGCTTAAGGGGGCAGAGACTTTGGAACTCAAGAAATGTAACCTCATGCAAATGCATTCTTCCACATCGCACCCTTCCATGCAGATCTTAGAAAACCAATTTTCTGAAGTTATCCTAGGAACCTCGCTCCCACAACTGACCTGGAAGTATGATTCTCTAGTAACAAGTGCTTTCGTTGAGGATGAAAGTTTTGGTTATTGACAGTGGAGATGGCTATATACATTGTGAATGTATTTGATGCTACAAAATTTGTACATTTGTGAGTGGTTAAAATAAATATTATTTAAATATTAATAAGAAAAAGGAATAATTCGAGTTCATTTTTCTTTTTCTGAGCTTGTTTCAACATCTTAATGAAGTTCTCAATAAGAAATATCAGTACTACTACTACCTCATTAGCTGATGATGGTTGTTTGGATTAACTAAGTTAAAGTATGTGAAAGTATTTTCCCAATATCTAATTGCTACACAAACATTAGCTAACATTAGGTGTTATTGTTTCCCAAGCCTTGGAACTGGTCAAAAGGAGCATAAGTCTTTCTCACTGATAGGCCAAATGGACCAACAGAGTCTATGAGTTTCTATATTATATTAAGAGGTTGTAGGAAAGAAAGTATACAACTCTGAGAACAACTTGTCTTTTACTGTGATGCTTACACATGCTCAAGCAACTGCTTAAAATAAAGGCTATCCCTAACCAGTTTGGCTCAGTGGATAGAGCATCGGCCTGCGGACTGGAGGGTCCCAGATTCGATTCCGGTCAAGGGCATGAACCTTGGTTGTGGACACATCCCCAGTAGGGGGTGTGCAGGAGGCAGCTGATCGATGTTTCTCTCTCATTGATGTTTCTAACGCTCTATTCCTCTCCCTTCCTCTCTATAAAAAATCAATCAAATACATTTAAAAAAATATATATTTTATTGATTTTCCACAGAGAGGAAGGGAGAGAGATAGAGAGCTAGAAACCTTTATGAGAGCGAAACATTGACCAGCTGCGTCTTGCACACTGCCTACCGGAGATGTGCCCACAATCAATGTACGTGCCCTTGACCGGAATCGAACCTGGGACCTTTCAGTCTGCAGACCGACACTATCCACTGAGCCAAACTGGTTTCGGCAATAAAATATATTTTTTTAAAAAATCAATAAAATATATTAAAATAAAGGCTAAAGACATAATGAACATTCCTCTCTTTTCTTTTAAGGCTTCTACTATTCTTTGAAAAGTTTACTTTCTTTTCAAAATATAGAACATGATCGCTTATAGAATTTCTTAATCACAAACAGTCTACTGCCAAGTATTAGTTTAATTCATGTCTTTCATCTCATTTTGAGATAGCAATTAGAAATGTTTAATTAAGGAAACCAGTTGGTTTCCTTTTTCAATTACTACCCATGAAAGAAGGCATGGATTCACCTTGGCATAAGGTGATAACTACTAATTACTATGAACTATTACAGAATCAGAAAAGAAGGTTCTTTTCAAGTTACCTCTGGTTTATAATAGCGTTGAGTATATGTTAAATCAATAATCAGTCCAAGTTCTTCATTTCGTTCTTGGATTTTGTTAAAAAGGTCCAAGGGGGAAAAGCGTTCTTCTGGAGCAAGTTTCTCTTCAAAACTCTGTCAGAGAGAATAAAATAACAAACAGCAAAGGGTATTTAAAATTCTGTATTATATCACCCATTTATCTAAGTCCTGTGCTGCTGATCCTAGCTAATAAAGAGGGAATATGCTATTGGACCCTCGCGCTGTTGCAAAGATGGGGGCGCCCACAGCCAATAAGGAGAGAATATGCTAACTGATGGCCACCCCCTCAAAGATGGAGGTGCCCAGTCCCCTCAGCCCTGCCTTGCACCTGCCTCTGGAGTCCCTCAGTTCTCTCAGCCCCCAAGCCACGCAGGGCTGCCTCAGATGACGGCTGCCCAGCTGCCCAGGGCCGCCCGAGGTTCAGATAACCAGGGCCGGTTGAGGCTTGTGCTGCCTGGGGCGTCATCTTCCCCTGATCACCGGGTCGCCTCCCTCCCCTGAGGGCTCCCAGATTGAGAGAGGGGGCAGGCCGGGCTGAGGGACACCCCCCACCCCCACCCTGCATGAATTTCCATGAACGGGGCCTCTAGAATACAGTAAGATTCAAAGGAAAGTTTTCACGTTTCTGTAATTTACAAGCAATATTACAATCCTTTCTTCCAGACAGACTAGAGGTGAGAAGATTTAAAAAAAAAAAAAGAGGCACTTATGATAGTTCTTAAATGTGTATATGAAGAAAGACTTTTTTAAAAAAATATATTTTATTGATTTTTCACAGAGAGGAAGAGAGAGGGAAGGAGAGTTAGAAACATCAATGAGAGAGAATCATCGATCAGTTGCCTCTTACACACCCCCTACTGGGGATGTGCCTGCAACCAAGGTACATGCCCTTGACCGGAATCAAACCCGGGACCTTTCATTCCGCAGGCCAACGCTCTATCCACTGAGCCAAACCGGTCCCGGCTGAAGAAAGACTTTAATTGCTAAATAGTCTTAATGTATTTGGCTTATTTGTGTCTTCTGTTCCACAGATCTTATTGGTTATTCAAGTGACAATAGTACAGGGGGATGTGTGTGTGTGTGTGTGTTTAATAAATACATGCGTTTTTAGAGCACACTTAGGTTCAGTAAAACTGAGCAGAAAGTAAAGAGATCTCACTTAAACACTCTCTCCTTCACCCCACACAGCCTTCCCAAACATCAACATTCCATATCAGTGTAGTACATTTGTTAGAATCAATCATAACACATCATTACCAATTACTGTCTATATTTTCCATTGAGTCACTCTGCATTGTAATTCTATGGGTTTTAACTGATTTTTTAAAAAAATACTCACCCAGCCAGGACCGGTTTGGCTCAGTGGATAGAGCATCGGCCTGTGGACTGAAAGGTCCCGGGTTCGATTCCGGGCAAGGGCATGTACCTTGGTTGCGGGCACATCCCCAGTGGGGGGTGTGCAAGAGGCAGCTGATCGATGATTCTCTCTCATCGATGTTTCTAACTTTCTATCCCTCTCTCTTCATCTCTGTGAAAAATCAATAAAATATATTTTAAAAAATAAAATAAAATAAAATAAAATAAAATAAAATAAAAATACTCACCCAATGGTATTTTTAGAGAGAAGGGGGAAAAAGGGAGGGAGAGAGAGAAAGATTGATTTTAAGAGAAACATGGATCAGTTGCCCCCGACCAAGGATCAAATCTGCAACCGAGGTATGTGTCCTAACCAGGAATTGGACCCACAACCTTTTGGTGTACTGGACAATACTCCAACCAACTGAGCCACTCAGCAAGGTCTGGGTTTAAGCAATTTGTAAGGACATGTATTTACCCTTACTGTGTCATACAGAATAGTTACACTAACCTAAAAAACTCCTGTACTTAAATACAAGTAGGGCTAGAAGATCCCCCTCCACCATTATTATTCTTTTGGGGAATTTTCCTGGCTACTTAAGCGTATTTTTCTATACGAGTTTCAGAATCAGACCATATGAGATGAAGTTAAGTTTATGAATGAATGTAGAAAGATTTAAATGATTTATGATGTTGAGTCTTCCACATAATATTATAAAAGTTTTAAAGACTAAATTAATTATAACAAGGCATAGAATTTCTCCTGTTTCTTGAAGATCTGGAGCTGATGGATCAATTATCATCTCCAGGTATCTGAGCAATAACTAATGTTTTATAACTAAGTCACAACCCTTTAGGAAGTCTTCCTTGATTAACCCTGTTATCATTTCCCACTCTTCTGAATTCCTTGTTATTTCTGGCCAGGCCATTTGACACTTAACATATTCTATTTTATATTCCAGAGTGCTTAACAAGTGATTATCAAGTATGAGGTGACTTTTCCTTAGGTGAATTCCATAACACATAGGAAACCAATGTCACATTTGACTTCTACACAAGATTAATGTATCTCCCTAATCCTACAACATGAATAGGTTAGACTGCCCTGGGAGTAGTTATACAGCTTTGTGGTGTCTTAATCCCAATACTGAATGAAATCACTTAAATACACAGAGCTGAAAGAGGGGTTTTATAATGACATCATATGAGTTACAAATTAAATAAATTCCCAATATATTTAAAGTAGATTTTTTCTAAAATACAACACAAAAATAAAGTGGACTTTTTCTGATGCTAATCCATGCTATGCTGGGCAGTTTAATGAGACATGGAATTTCTTCTCACCATTTTTTAATTGGTCAAATGCTTTCCCCATCTATTCCTTTCTTAGGTCAAACAAAAATACAATTTTCAGCCTTGGCTGGTGTGACTCAGCTGGTTGGAGGAAGGAAACTGTTCCATGTTCTCTCTCACATCAGTGCTTCCCTCTCCCTTTCCTGCTCTCCTCAATGGAAAAAACAACAAACAAAAACAATTTTCAAAATTTCCATGCTGACCCAGGGCATTTTGTTGGTTGTGATGATGGGAGCAAAGGGTCTTAATGGTATGTAGTGGGTAGGGTCATGGAGCTAGGTATCCTGTCAAACTCAGAGAACAGTCCTACAAGTGTGGCTCATACCTGAATGTCTCTTGAATTCTCTACTCAACATTCATATAAGTAAAAAATTATTCATAATTATCAAAGCCTTAGAAATGAACTTCATTTCACAAACAAACACAAAGGGTTTTAACCTGTTAACCGAGAGGGACGTATAAATACATCCTTGAAATATATGTTGCGCCCTGAAACGTGCGGGACGTATATTTCCGAACAACAAAGCTATTAGCATCAATACATGTCTCGGCATGAATTTAAGACACGGAGGAAATCAGTATAATTTCGCTATTGAGAGTGGTGGACGTGTTCTGGGTGAACAGTGACGGGTACATACTTACACTTACCTACCTATTTTCGTTTTATATATTATTTACTTAGATATTTTTTATATCTCCAACCTTTATATAATTAAAAAAACATATAAAATTGATCCAATCATCAGTAATTTGTCAGAAAAGTTTAAAAGTTTTTATGTATGTGAACGAGAAATATGCGTAGATGAATATCTTTTATTATGGAAAGGGAATTTATCTTGAAAACAATATATATCTACAAAAAGAGCTAGATTTGGAATGAAGTTGTTTATTTTGAGTGAAAGCCAATCTGGATACGTACAAAATATAATTTTATACACAGGCAAGGACACAAATTATGGTTCGAACTACCCACAAGAAAAACAATCAACAAGAATTGTTTTGGAGTTAACACATGACTTACTGAATAAAGGGTATAGGACTTACTTAGATAATTTCTATACGTCAATTCATTTGGCTGAACTCTTGTGTTAAAACAATACAGACATTGTTGGAACAATGAGGATAAACAGAGTCGGAATCCCCAGTGAAATAAAAACAAAAAAATTACAGAAAAATGAACATATTTAAGAACCAAAGACAAACGTACGGTTTTAAAATGGAAGGATAAAAAAGACGTATTGATGCTCAGTTCTATTCATAATGACAAAAAGATAATGATTGAAAAGAGAGGAAGAAGACAAGAAAAACCGAATGTTGTCCTGGATTATAACAAGAATATGGGCGGCGTAGATCTGGGAGATGGAGTTATGGTGGCCCACACGGCTGCCCGTAATAGGGTAAAAAATTTTATAAAAATTTTTTCTACGATTAATTGATATGTGCTGTTCAATGCATATATTATATACAAAAAAAGATAAAGGTCATTTGGATCGATTACACTTTTTGATAGTGTAGAGAAATTGGTAGATAACAACATAGTGAAAACCCACCCAAAGACATCAACAAGCAGCTCTTCATCTAACCATCACGCTTAGTTGAAAGGCATTTTCCAGAACAAATGAAAAGCGATATAGGAAAAACTAAATCCAGGAAATGCCGAGTTTGCTACAAAAAAGGTGTTAGGAAAGAATCTACATACTGGTGTCTGGATTGTAAGGTAGCACTATGTATCAACAATTGTTTTAAAACATATCACACAGAAGTTGAGTTTTGAATTTTTACAACTGTATTTTAATTTTTTAAACTCAATATTTCTATTTCATTTGTGTGCTTTTGTTTATTGTTCTGTAATTGTTAACTTTTTTATATTTTTTATTGTGTATCGAAATAAAAAATATATATTTTGTAATCTTTATAATTGTAAAATTTATAATTTTTTAATTCGATGTTTCCATTTTTTTGTTGGTATTCTTTTCTATTTGTTTATAATTTTGTATTTTCCTTTGTGCTTTATATATAAATAAACAAAAATATATGTTTCATTTATTTTAATTAAGTATAAATAAAAAAATAATAATATAAAATTACGTCCACTGGGCGTGACGTACTGACACGTCCTAGTGAAAGAGTATGCGCCCGTTATACGTTGCATAATTAAAAAGGGAACTCCCCGGTTAACAGGTTAATGTACATTGAACTTTCCAGGATAATAATCACCTTATTAACCAAGTGAAGGATGAACTTGGTTTTATTTGGAAATCTACTAAGAGTTGTTCACTGTCAAGGAAACCCACCTAACCGAGTCTGCATTTGCAATTTTTTCATTCATGGAGCAAGTAACGATTATTTCTCTATTTCTAATATAGCTACGCCTAAATATTTACATATTGAAATATACATTACTTAATTGTAAATTCTTTTATTTCTTCCTTGTATTATAGTTATAGCACTGATTTTTAAAAATATATATTTTATTGATTTTTTTACAGAGAGGAAGAGAGAGGGATAGAGAGTTAAAAACATTGATGAGAATCATCGATCAGCTGGGGATGTGCCCGCAACTGAGGTACATGTCTTTGACCGGAATCGAACCTAGGATCTTTCAGTCCGCAGGCCGACACTCTACCCACTGAGCCAAACCGTTTCAGCTGATTTTTTTTTAAATTAACTATGGAAGTGGCTTGTATTTACTAATATCTATGAATTTCAGTATAGTAAAAGGCAAAATACAAAGTTTATACTATAAAAAGAGAAAAATGGAGTGTGATGGAAAGGAGAATCATTGTCCTATATTGTGAATTCAGAATTCTAAAAAAATATTGAATTAATTAATAATTATACACCATAAGTGTCTGTGGACACAAATGGGGGACCTTCCCCACACGCCACACATGTCTATAAAAAATGTGTTTTTTTTTAGTGGCAGCCCTGTCCAACTTTAAAATCATTTTTTTGTGAGAATTTTCAGCTTAAAATATTCAAGAACACCCAAATTGTGAGTAAAATATTTTTTTTAATAATATTCTTTGCAAATTTATTTTTTAAATTAAATTCAAAATATCATGGCATGTGGGGATGGTTTCCATTTTGGTCACATGGCAGTTAACTGGTTAATTTTTGCTTACCTTTTTCAAAGGAACTTTGAAGGCAATGAAACGCGTCCCAGGCATCCTCTGTCCAAGAGGCAGATAGTCTTGCCACCTGTTAATACATCTGTGTTAGCCAAATTCCCTGAGCCTTTCTCCCAGCACAGACTGAGGACGCCTCAGTCCCCTCTTCCCTTTGCTTTGCCGCTCCACTTATTCATCCCCACCCAGTTACCTGAATTTCCCCTCTTCCTGTTTCCCCATCCTGAAAAAATGTACAAGGCATCAAACAGTGCAAAGAGCTCAACAAATGAGGAATACCTAACACCAGAGATTGCGAGGACTTCTATATCCCTGGTAAAACCCAGCCTGGTCCTGAATACTAAGGTGGCATCTACATTAATAAAAGAAAACTATACAATTTAACCATACCTCTGAGACGCTCACCAGCCAATCAGGAGTGGGTATGCAAATTAACCCAGCAAAGACGGGTTCATTTGCAGGTGCAGAGCCACTGGGTGCTGTGAGCACACCAGCACCAAGCGGCCTGTGTTCCGAGGACAGGCGTGCTCGGGAGCCAGGCCGCTCTGAGCCTGTAGGCCTGCGAATAGGCAGGGAGCGGCTGGGGTCCTGGACCGACCCCCTGGCCACTCGGGGCCTATGCACGCAGGGGCAGAGCAGCCAGGGGCAGGGCAGGAACATCCCCTGCAGCTATCGAGCAGACAGCAAGGCCCTGCTTGCCCCTCGCCGTGGCAGCGAGGGTCAAGAGTCCCCTGAAGGGCCCCCAGAGAGCAGACACCAGGGCCTGCGGTGGCATCAAGCAGGCAGGTCCACAGAGAGCAGAGAACCACGGGGAGCAGGCCTAAGCCGTCAGTCAGTAGGACATCCCCTGAGGGCTCCCAGGTTGGAGGATGCAGGTCAGGCTGAGGGTCACCCCGCCGCCTACCCCCTCCCCGCCCCCCCCCCCCCCGTACAAATTTTGTGCACCGGGCTCCTAGTAAATACTTAACTGAAATAGTTTAAACTCAATTCTTTCACTTTTTCAATTCTTTCAGTTTACTTTTTTTTTAAAATATATTTTATTGATTTTTTACAGAGAGAAAGGGAGAGAGATAGAGAGCTAGAAACGTCGATGAGAGAGAAACATCGACCAGCTGCCTCTTGCACACCCCCCACCGGGGATGTGCCCGCAACCAAGGTACATGCCCTTGACCGGAATCGAACCTGGGATCTTTCAGTCCGCAGACCGACGCTCTACCACTGAGCCAAACTGGTTTCGGCTCAGTTTACTTTTATTCTTCATACAACTGATGTCATAATGGATCAGTAGGGAACTTCGAGTTCACGTGGTAAAAAGAAAACCCAATAGGACAGTGACACTGAACTTCACTTAATAATGCTAGGAGTCACAGTGAAGAATAATATTGAGCTGACTTCTGTCTGATGAGTTAGAATGAGCTAAAGTTGATTCAGTATATCTGAAGCTCTGGAAATGAGGGCAAAAGTTGTACAAATAGGGGCTGGAGAACCAGACTGCATTCTAGAGAATACAGTGTTTTAAAGGCCAAGGTAAAGAGTTGTTTTTTCTTGAAACATGATTTTGAGTAAGTGATGTTTATAAGCAATGTTCCAATTTGCCTATTAAAAAGTTTTGCTGTGTGAAGAATGGACTGGGCTCTGACTGGTTTGGCTCAGTGGATAGAGCGTCAACCTTTGGACTTAAGGGTCCCAGGTTCGATTCCAGCCAAGGGCATGTACCTTAGTTGCGGGCACATCCCCAGTAGGGGACGTGCAAGAGGCAGCTGGTCAATGTTTCTCTCTCATCGATGTTTCTAACTCTCTATCTCTATCCCTCTCCCTTCCTCTCTGTAAAAAAATCAATAAAAAAAATATTTAAAAAAAAATGAATGGACTGGAAGGAAACAAGAGTAGATGGATATACAATACTTCTAATAATGAGGACTTAACTGCCATCAAAGACCTAACAGGCAAGTTCTGTATTAGGATGCTGATGGAGAGAAACTGGAATATTCCAGTTTTTTCAGGAGATAAAATGAAGGGGACTTAATGAGGTATGAGGTGGAGGACAGGAAGGTGTGAAGGAGTGAAGAAGGGTTCGCTGTACTTAAAATAAGCAAAGGCTCAACGTTAATCATTTGAACCTATAGAAAAATGAGCCTATTAGGAAGCAACAGTACACTTCTTACTTTTTCAGTTAAAAGTTCAACGATACTGGTGGGTTTTAAACTCAAACTTGTTAGTACATTTTCTGTGTAAACTTCTGGAATGCCACAACTTCTGGAATTAAGGGGGTGGGGGGCTCTATTTTGGTAATTAATGAGTATCCCCAAAACTGACAGCCCCGTCTTCAAAAGCAATCCTTTGATTTTCATTTCACCTGAAAGGGCAATGGGCAGAGCCTCGCTTTTCTATGTTTTTTTCCTTTTAATTTTTAAAAAATGTATTTTTATTGAGAGTAATACAGATGTAAACCCAGCCTCCTGGCAGAACCTAGCTTTTAAAAGAATGGGGGTGCTGAAACCGGTTTGGCTCAGTGGATAGAGCGTCAGCCTGTGGACTGAAAGGTCCCAGATTCGATTCCGGTCAGGGGCATGCGCCTTGGTTGCGGGCACATCCCCAGTGGGGAGTAAGAGCCAGCTTGTCGATGATTCTCTCTCATCGATGTTTCTCACTCTCTATCCCTCTCTCTTCCTCCCTGTAAAAAATCAGTAATATATATATATTTAAAAATAAAAGGATGCGAGCCCAGCCAGTGTGGCTCAGTGGTTGAGCTTTGACCTATGAACCAGGTCAGGGTTAGATTCCAGAGGTTAGATTCCAGGGGTTAGATTCCCTGTCAGGCACATGCCCAGGTTGCTGGCTTAATGCCCAATGGGGGGCGTCCAGGAGGCCGCTAATGATTCTCATCGATGTTTCTATCTCTTCCCCTCTCCCTCTCCATCCCCCTTCCCCTCTGAAATCAACAAAAAAATATAGTAAAGTCAGAAACACAGACAGTCCCTTTCAACTCCTGTGGGCGGGGCACCGACAGGATCAAAGCCTCCTAGCAAAGGACAGACAGGCCCAGCGAGCGGCGGGGCTGACGGGCAGAGGCCGGGAGAGAGGAAGCCCGGGCCGGGGGGCCGAGGGGCTGGGGTCCGGGAGGGCCAGGCCCAGGGGCCACGCCACCTTACCTCTCCGGGATGTGGTTCCCGCCCTTCTTCTTGCCCGGAGCCTTCGGCGAAGGACGTCCAGAAAAGGCGCGCCCCCGGCCCCGGCCGCGGTCCGCACGATGCCATTGGCTCATGTGGACCCCAAGACACCGCCCGCCCAACGCCAACAGCGCCCACAGCTCCGTGGCCCCAAAACAAGACCCTCCGCCGGAAGCTGCTGCCGGGCCACTGCGCAGGCTCCGCCCACCGGGCTCCCGGCTAGCGCGCACGCGCCGCCGCCCGCGGTGATGACGTCACGCGCAGGCGGACTGGGAAGCGGGGCCAGTCACCAGGGCCCTAGTGACTGTGGCGCCCTCCTTAGGCGGCGGCCGGTAGCACAGGCTCATGAGTCCGTGTACAGACCCTTCAGAGCTCAGTGCTGCCGCCCCTGGAGAGAGAAACTAAGTCCCACCCGCCCAGGTCCCAGCGTGGTCCTTCCGCATGTTCTTCAAGTGCTGACATTCACACTAACTGTATAGTGTAAATAAATATCTATTAATTCAAAGATGGATGCCCTCTATTTTATACAAAATCACCATACAATATACATTCTACAGTATATCTACAAAAAGATTATTTCAGGTCCATTTATGTGTACATCCATTCTATTATTTTTAAATGGTTGTATAGCATTGCACTGATTGTGAGCACCATAATTTCTATTACCAGTCCAAGACTGATGGACTTGCCGTTGGTTGCAGTTATTTTGCCCTCCATTAACAGGCTGCAATGCAAACATCCTTATACACGTATAGAATTATCTTTAAATTCCTAGAAGTAGAATTTCTGGAATGAAGGATATGCAAACTTAAAATTTTGAAAGATATGGCTTAATTGCCCTCCAAATATGAAGTGTTAACCTACATCCCATTCACAATGAAACTTCTATTGGGTTCCTGTCATGTGCCAGGTAGTACATATTTACATTTTTAGAAAATAGCAAAATATAATAGGCGGGAGTGGAACTCAAGTCTAAGATTCCCATACACTATCAGGCATAGAGACCTGTATCTGATACAAAAACTCTCAAATCAGCTGTGAGTTGAAACAGCAAAGGACCTCATGTGTTAGGTATTCTGAAGGCTAAACAGAATACCATATTTCAGATTAAACTGTAGGTAATTGTAACAGCAAATGTCTTTTGTTTTTAATTTTTAGTTTCTAATTTTCTAAATACCTTATATACAATGTTACTAATATAACAATTTCAGATCTGGGTAAGCTGAGTATCAGAATGGTCAGTAATTGAATGAATGAATGGGTAAAAAGATCACTAGTTTAAAATATATATTTCAGAGAGGAAGAGTGAGACAGAGATAAAAACATCAATGCTGAGAGAGAATAATTGATTGGTGGTCTCCTACATGCACCCCACTGGGGATCAAGCTGACACCCAAGTATGTGCTCAGACCAGGGATTGAACCATGACCTTATGGTTCATAGATTGACATTCAACCACTGAGTCATGCTGGTCGGGCAAAAGATCACTACTTTTAATATTTCTGGAACAATCATACTATTCAAGTTTATATTGGTTAGTATTTACAATTCTGAAAATTATCACAAAATTTAAAATAGGTTAAAATTAGTAAATTGCTATTTGAAAAAGATATGTGAGTTAGCACAGCACAGTTTACAAAGGTACAATTAGTCACATTCAAATTTGATACAAAAACATGAAGTATGCTTTTGGAATTTATGAAAAATATATACAACAGGCCTGTAGTGGCCAAAAAAAGTATTATTGATACAAATACCTACAGGATTGACATAAATCTATCAGAAGCTAGAAAAACAATATTGGTCTTATACTTCCAATTTGTTACAAGACACAAGCTTGAGATGGGAACAGGGCACAAATTTGGTTATGCGACACAAGAAACTCCAGACCTAGGCACCATAGGGTTTCCAAAAAGTATGAGACGGTAGCAAAGAGTAGGCCTTTGGATGGGAGTGGATCCAACATGAGGTGAAAGAATGCATGAATAGTACACTGGAATGGGAAATATAAGAACAAAGAATATTTGGAGCACTAAACAGCTAAGTAGTTGACACTATAAAAGTCTAGCAGTATCTGATAGGGCCCAAGTACCATGAAGGGGTTTGAGGGATTCTAGTCTTTATTTAAATTAAAAGTGAGAGTAACAAAGCATCCAGGTGCAGATGGGTTGGTTATATTACATCAAGACACATCCTAATTATCCCAGTGGGTACAAGATGCAGGAAGTGGGTTAAGGCAATACTGTAATTACAAAAAGAATTTAGGTCAGGGAAGAAGTTGACATTAAGTTTCAGAGTGTTGCACTAAAGTTCTTTCGGTTCCTCCTCCTCCATTTAAGATTTTTTTTTTTTTTAGAGGTTAAATAATGCTGAGCCCCAAAGCTAAAGTTAAATGGCTAGGACTATAGGTAGAAAATAGTTATAGAGGCTTGGATCCAGGAATGGCCTAATTAAGGATTTGTCTAGATAGAATTAAATGTTGGAACTGAGTATTTTAACATGTAAGCCCTGATCTGCTACCATAATTTATCTTACCACACCTTCCCCAGTCTTACACCATCCGTCCTAACCTGCAGGAGCTATTGATTCTTTTGATTTTCATGGGGGGAAAAAATAATAATAAAAAATAAAAACAGACTGGTCCGGCTTGCAGATATTACATATACTTTTAGCCTCATGTTACATACTAGTATCATAGAAGTTGGCGATCTGTGGTATGAAGCTTATAGAAAAAAACCTTGGAAAAATTTAGGTTTCAGCCATATGTCTACCCTATAACACCCCCCAGTGTACTTTTCTCAATTAAGCATCATCCCCCATCTTTGAAAATAACTCAAATCTGATAAAAGAAAAAGTAGGCTTATAAATACGTCTCTGTGGAGATCCCATCTATGAGGTATCTTCTTTGGGTTTTGGCATCTTGTATCACACACTTTCTACTCACTGGCAATCAAAAAGCTCCCACATAGATTGGTCTGGGCACCCTTAAAACCTTACCACCCAGAAAACAGAGGACAGGGTGGGGCAAAAGTAGGCTTATACTTGTGAGGACAAGAGGGATTATTCTTGTATTATTCACTAATTATTGTATTATTTTTCATATAAACAACTGAACACTTACTTTTGCCCCATCCTGTTTAAGTCATTAGTAGCTCAGCCCTAACTCACTGTCACAAGGGTGGTTAGTGGGAAAAGCACCAACCAGGGGCAGAGAACAAGCCAGGCCATGTCAGGCTGAGTACACACGTCTGTTCCTTATGCTCAGGGCCACAGTAGATATTACCCACCACAATGCCCTTTCACACACTCCATGTGGACAAAATCAGAGCTTGATACAGAGCATAAAAACAATCCATACTTTATAAATATACCAATGAATAAGTGACAAAAACAAAAATACATTTAGGATTACTCTCTCTAATGCAGTGTTTTTCAACCTTTTTTGGGCAAAGGCACACTTGTTTCATGAAAAAAATCACGAGGCACACCACCATTAGAAAATGTTAAAAAATTTAACTCTGTGCCTATATTGACTATATATAAAGTAATTCTCTTGAATAGGAATCAAATAAACACAAAGAAAGTATTTTATAATTACTTTATTATGAAATATTAAGTAAACGAAATAGTGAAAAATTATAAAATTCTTGTCTTGTCTGCACCTACGGCACACCAGGCAACATCTCGCGGCACACTAGTGTGCTGCGGAACAGTGGTTGAAAAACGCTGCTCTAATGGACAAGAACTCTTGTTCTGTATACTTCCACATCGCCTGATCCCTATTCTCCATGCATGTCCTGTCTTTATTTTCCTCTTCATTTCTGTCCGGCCTTGCACCCACCCAAGCATGGCAGACAGAGAATCCTAGAGGCCCAAAATTCTACAGCGGCTGTTTGCAAGGGGGAGGAGACTACAGTAACTGCCACACTGGATAGATACACTTTATGTGAGAAGGAAAGGGGGAAATATTGTGAATGCCTCTCAGGTATGGCAGGAAGCCTACGTCGCCCAAGGAACCAGAGGGAGCAAATTGTGGGCAGAAGAACTGCAACCAAAGGCTAGAAGAGCAAAGGTTTGCAGGCAGCTGAGTCCTAGCTCTTTGGTATTTGCTTCTAATGGGCAGAGTCCATTTGGGACGCATCAGACACTGAAAAGAAGTCCCCTTGCTGCTGGAAGTCGATAGGAAATAACATCGGGGAGTGTAAGAATGCAGGAACAAAGCTTGTCTAGAAACACTGCTTGCAATGAAGGAGGAGGAGGAAGAGGAGGAAGAGATGGAAGAGGAGGAGAAAGGGAGAGAAGAGAGATGCAAGTCCAACCTGGCCTGGCCAAGCCCAGCGTAAGAAAGGTAGGATTCAAGGAGAAGAACTACAAGAGAAGAGCCCTGGTCTACAACATTCTCCACAACAAGCACTCAACAAACTTCAATTTACTCTTTAACCAAGTTGCAATCAAGCTTTTAATCTCTTCTTTGCTCTCCAAAAGCTGCAGTAAGTTCACAAATCAGATAGACTGATGATTTCAGAACCATAATTGTGAAACCTAAATGTCCCCTTCCATTATCTCTTAGGATATTAATAATACATGTCATTATAAATACACTAGAAGCCTGGTGCATGAATTCATGCACATTGAAAAAAATTAGAAGAAATATTTTAGAGGCCAGGGAGGGACTGTGGGAGGTTGGCTCCAGAGCATGTCCAGTCCCAATCGTCTGCACACCAGCAGCAAGCTAACCTACCTGTTAGAGCACCTGCCCTCTGGTGGTCAGTGTGCATCATAGCAACTGGTCTAATGGTCGAATGAATGGTCGGACACTTAACATATTAGGCTTTTATTATATCGGATGTTATACAACGTACTATACAGAATATAAGTAACTACTAGCTAATTAAATTAACGAGTATATATAATAAGCATATTATTTCCCTAACGCCTGGGGGAAGTGAGAATATCACATCTTTCTTGTCAGCTAGCACATCTATCCCAGAACTCAGCCATTTAGGGGTTGGTTTAGCTCCCCTTCTGCTCCCTCCATCCAATTTTGTCTCCTTGTTGGGAATCTGGCCTCTCTATTGGCTCTCACATCCATTTAAACTGCCTGTTGTGTGACATCATTCTCCTCCAAACCTATCATCACCTCCTAGAATTCTGGGTTTCCATGGAGCCTCAGGAAACACATTTGGAAGATCACAACTGACCAGTGACCAGTGTGACCAGTAACCTTCTGACCGGACACACGCACTCTTTGACTTCAGCCACTCAGGCGTCCTCATCCCTTCCATGTACAGTTAATATTTCCTCCTCTTCTCTGACCATGTCAGGTAAGGAAAGAAACTTTTAAAAGTTTCTCATTAGATATTTTTGCCCCTAAATTTAGCAGTAGAATCCAAATAGCATAGAATAAAGAAAGGAAGTATTGATCTAGAAAACCAGAGACCTAATATCACTTTTGATTTTGACACTTACTAGTTATGTGACTTTGGATAAGTCATTGACTCTCTCACAGATGGTCTTCCCCCATCTGTTACATTAGGATTTCAGATTGGTTGTTCTATTCCCTTTCTTTCCTAATGCTGTCGTTAGACACCCATATAGAAAATGAAATCAAGACTTCTGGAATGTGTTTCAATAGAAACACAGAGAAAACATATCTATATAGATATAGATATAGGTAGATAGATAGATAGATAGGCAACCCTAAACGGGCAGTCGAACACCCCTCTCACAAATCCAGAACTGCTAGCTTCCAACTGCTCGCCTGCCTGCCTCCCTGATTGCCCCCAACCGCTTCTGCCTGCCAACCTGATCACCCCCTAACCGCTCCCATGCCAGCCTGATAGATGCCTAACTTTTTGTCCCCAACTTCCCTCCTCTGCCAGCCTGGTCATCCCTAACTGCCCTCCCCTGCAGGGTTGATTGCCCCCAACTGCCCTCTCTTGCAAGCCTGGTCCCTCCCAAAGGCCCTCCTTTGCTAGTCATCTTGTGTCCACATGGGGGCAGGATCTTTGTGCACATGGGGACAGCCATCTTGTGTGTTGGAGTGATGGTCAATCTACATATTACTCTTTTATTAGATAGGAAGGCCTGGTGCATGGGTGGGGGCCAGCTGGTTTGCCCTGAAGAGTGTCCTGGATCAGGGTGGGGCTTCCCTTGGGGCATGGGGTAGCCTGGGCAAGGGGCTTGTGGTGGTTTGTAGGCCAACCACGCCCCCCAGCAACCAAAGGGGAGGCCCTGGTATTTATTTATCTTCTACAATTGAAACTTTATAGCCTGGAGCAGAGACAAGCCTCCTGCTTACTCCTTGGGTGTAGCCATTTCTGTCGGAATTTATGCATCTTCTATAATTGAAACTTTGTAGCCTGGAGTCAAGGCCTGGGCTGGCCAGGGTGTGCGAAAAGCTTGGCTTCCTCCATTGCCACAGAAACCCAAGCCTCTCTCCTGTTCTGTGTGGCTGCAGCCATCTTGATTGAGGTTAATTTGCATACTTGCTCTGATTGGCTGCTGGGCATGGCTTATGGGTGTAGTGGAGTGGTTGATTTGCATATTACTCTTTTATTAGATAGGATAGATTGGATTCCATCAATTACAGTTTTTAAGGCTTTGGGTACACTTTCCTGCATGTTGATGATTATAATCTAAGTTTTAAGATAAATATATAAACTTTCAAAATACTTAATTTGTGATTATATTAATTGAAATGTACATTTCTACTAGATTTAATACCTGTTACTTGCTGGGTAATGTTCAGAAAAATATGAATGAGCACAATAATAGAATTCCTTATATTTATACTAGAGGCCTGGTGCATAAATTCGTGCACCAGTAGGGTCCCTCGGCCTGGCCTGTGGGATTGGGCCGAAACTGGTTCTCTGACATCCTCCAAGAGGTCCCCGATTGTGAGAGGGCGCAGGCCAGGTCGAAAGACCCCATGATTGGGGCTGGGCAGGGACAAGGGAGATTGACCAGCTGGGGAGGGTCCATAGAAGGGCTCCAGGGCATGTCCAGCCTGGATCACTCAGTCCTGATCTGCCAGACTCCAGCAGCAAGCTAACCTACCAGTCAGAGCATCTGCCCCATGGTGGTCAGTGCACATCATAGCGTCTTGTCAACCAGCCTTAGCATATCATTAGCATATAGTGCTTTGATTGGTTGAATGGCCGAATGGATGACCGGACACTTAGTATATTAGACTTTTATTATATAGGATTGCTCTCTGCTTTATGCCATTTTTTAAAAAAAATTTTGCATTTTATTGATTTTTTTTTTTTTTACAGAGAGGGAGAATAGAGTTAGAAACATTAATGAGAGAGAAACATTAATCAGCTGCTTCCTGCACACCCCCCACTGGGGGTGTGCCCACAACCAAGGTACATGCCCTTGACTGGAATCAAACCTGGGACCTTTCAATCTGCAGGCCAACACTCTATCCACTTAGCCAAACTGGTTAGGGCTTTATACTAGTTTTTAATGTTTTATATATATATATATATATATATATATATATATATATGTATATTGTTACCTAAAACATCCACATTTATTGCATTTTATTACTTGTTATGAAATTTTTAGTGATATATTTTCTCTGATCACATGTAATGGTTAGGAATTAATGCAAAGTCACCACCTATTGTGGGCTGTTTTTTGGTTAATAGTATTCCCAAAAATAGAATAAGCAATATTTACTTGAATAATATTTCATACAGAAAACAGAACTTCATTTATTAAATTTTAGAGAATGCTTCTATTATTAAATAATAGAGAATGCTTTGATGGTTCCTACCTTCCCATTTTCATTTATGTCCATGTTTTTAGTTCTGTGATATATTGTCCGTTTTTCATTGTCTTTCCAGAACTTATATGTTGTTCTCTCTATATATGTAATACAATATTTACTCATACATGAATTATTAGTGATTATAATGACTTCATACACAAGTAGCCCAAAGCTCAGAGAATTTTAATGTTTTTCTGTTATAAAGCACTTCCTGATAAATTCACTTTCAGATAGTCATTTTGTGGTAAAATCAGAAACCAGACATGAAGACGGTAAGAATGACACTTCAAATTTACCAACTGCACTGAGCTACATGTGAGTTCCAGGGAATAGTATGTGAACTGAAGATTATAATGGCAATAGCTGTCCTGCCTTCCATGGACAAAACCCCCCTCATCTATATTAGAAGCCATATTGCTCCCAGTTTGTGGCAGTGTAATGCTCAGAGCAGAGCTTGAGTAAGGGAGCCAGGATGCTTAGTTATGTAACACGGCAATAATGCTAACACAATGAGAGCACTTGAACAAGTCTATCTGAGCCTTAGTTCACACTCATAAAGTGAGAATGGTAGAACACAGGTTCCCTAAAGAATCCTGGTTCTAAAATGCTTCCGTTCTAGGAAAGAGCACACAAATCAATACTAGTGCAGGCTCAAGGGAGAGATAGGACAGGGAGTGATTGCCTCTAGAGAATGTGTGAACCACACCACTTGGGTCTCCTGCACATTTTTGCCCACGTTGGGAGCACAGGCAGTTAATACAGAAGCGTAGCAAACTGTTCCAGCACTCACAACCAGAAGCTGTTGGGCTTTTCTAAAATATATTTTTATTGATTTCATAAATCAACCTGAAATGGTCATAGTACTAAAGGAGGTCCAGCCCACAAATGTGATACCACCTGCCTTCACCTCTGCAATCTACTCTGTGCCTGCTCAGCCGATCACAGAGACAAGTTTTCAAAGTGAGTTCAAACAGCAAGAATAGGGTCACCATTAGAAACTCGGGTCAATCTACACCTGGGAAGTAGTGAGTCCACAGACAGGCAGACTTTAAGTCCTTTGTAACTGCCACCCTATCAGTGCTCCCCATTTTCAGAATTTATGGGAACACCTCATAGAGATGGGAAGGTGGACACTGGATTGGCCATGTATGCTATATATATGAGAACCCAAGAGCATACAAAGGGGTCCCACACTCTTCACTCCCCTACCTGACTAGTCTCCCTCTACTGCCAGTTTCATGGACTCTTGATTTATTGCTTCAGTTTCTTTAGAAGGAATTTCAGAACTCCTACTGTGATAGTGCCAGTTTAACTTTTCCTCACTCCTTAATTCATGCCAGGTTTGAAGACCTTGTGTTCCATGATCATGTCAAAGCAAACAGGCTAAAAATCTGCCCTTGCTTATTTATTTAATCAGGAAGAACTCCCATTTCCTCCCCTACTCCGTTGTGTGTTGTTATTTTCTTAGGAAAGGGGAGAGAACTAAAAGGACTCCATATGTACAATGCTAGCTTTGTAAAATATTTTTTTATTATTATTTTTAAAAATATATATTTTATTTTCCAGAGAGAGGAATGGAGAGGGATAGAGAGCTGGAAACATCGATGAGAGAAAATATCGATCAGCTGCCTCCTGCACACTCCCCACCGGGTATGTGCCCGAAACCACAGTACATGCCCCTGACCTGAATCGAACCTGGTACTCTTGAGTCCACAGGCCGACACTCCATCCACTGAGCCAAACCGCTCAGGACTGTGAAATATTTTAAATCACTTTTTATTTGACTTATCACAACCCTGTCAAATATACAGAATGCCATGGAACAATGACATCAAATGATCCCAGTGAGAACTAGAACGGTTGCCTCCTGGCTCCTAGCACAGGGCACTCCACAACCTTTAAGAGCTGGTAGGAATGCCATTCCCATTGTTGGAAGGGGCATGATTGCTGCATTGGTGGTGACAGGGGAGCACCCACAGGTGGTGCCCAGGGATTGACTGGCTTCTCCTTGATTCATTTAAAGTGATGGAGACTTCCCTGGGGATGGAGACTTCCCTTGGATTGCAACCTCGCCTAAGTCAAACATTTTGTCTTCCACAAACTCCAGAATTCCCCAAGTCTTGTAGTGGCAGCAATATCCAAATGCTTGACAGTAACCCACCAACTGAGCTTGGGGACATTTCAATGGCAGCTCCAGTCCAGAGTCCTAGCATTTACCTGGCACTGCCTCCAGCTCCAAGCCAGGAACAGAAACAGAACAGGAATCTGAAGGATATTACAGCCATGCTTTCAAAGCCTCTGGATGCCTACCAGATCCCCACAGAAAACCAAGATCCTCCACTGCTCCCTTTAGAAATCCCAAACATTCCCCAGCTCCTGGCGGGCATTGATCCCCTAGGCCAGGAGGAGCCACCTCGTTGTGAGAACACTGGTCTGGGAAAGAGCAGCCTGGGTCTGAAGGACCAGGCGACACTTGAAAATGGGATTGAATCCAATGATGGCTTTGCAGACATTGCTACACTGGTGGAGGATACTCACCTCCCACTGCTCTTAAATTCTTTGGATGAACCTGATCAATCCAAAGGTCCCAAGGTGATTAAAACCAAAGATGGCAGAGCCATCAGTTTGGATGAGGTGCAGAAACAGTCAAGTGTCATTAATGCAAGGAGGAACAAACATAAAGCCTCTGAGCTGATTAGTGGTGAGCCCATGGCCAAAACCTAGCGTGAGAGCCCAGACTGCATGTTCGTGGGAGAAGTGGCTGTTTCCAATGCTGCAGCCAATGACAGAGCTCCTGAAAACAGGGCTAAGAATTCTAACAAACCTCAGAAAGCTGCCCCCAGCAGGACCAGCAAAACAAAGAGCCATGGGCAAGAAAACACCAAAAGAACCAAAGAAAACAACCCGAAGGAAACTGAAGAGAGTAAGGAACAATGTCAAGGTAGAGGAGAAGCCAACCATCCCAAAAATGAAGAGGAAGAAAAACCAACCTGAGCTGATCCAAGAGACCTTCAAAAAGCCCCGAAGCTCCCTAGGAATGCATATGCTAGAGTCTGAGAAGGTCTTTCACGCCCTGGGGAAGAAGACTGATAAGAGAACTGAACTCTCTTCCTCCAGGGCACTGGGAAACTCAAGCAACCTCAAAGGCCCCCAGCCATCCCTAGCTATCAAACAATGGCTGGATACCCCATGTGAGGGCAAAGGTCCTGAGGAAACTCAAGTCAAATGCCAGAAACCAGATGGCAGTGCTGAAAAGGAGTGTCCATCTCCATCTGAATATGAGCTGCCACCTCCGGGGAAGGTCAAGTTGGTACCTCTGATATTTCCAACTTTGGACAAGCCTCAAGCTCGACCTGTTCCTCGCAGGCCATTGTCTCTGGTATCACGTAGGCCTGCTGGGGCCAACCCAGCCCAGCCTGGTTCTAAGTCAGCTGAACCTACTGCTGTGAATTCATCCAAGCCAACCCCAGCATCTGTGACAGGTCCTGCCAGACCAGTTCTGCCAGTTTCAACCAACCTTGCCCAGCCTGGTTCAAAGTCAGCTCAACCTAAGGCAGTCAATTCATCCCAGCCAACTCCAGCATCTATGACAGATCCTGCCAGACCAGCTCTGCCAATTTCCACCAATGTAGCCAGACTAGGTTGGACCAACCCTATCTGGCCTAGTGTCCCCCAGTGTGATGCTTCTAGGCCTGTGCTCTATAAAACACCCACCCGCACTTCTTTCTAGGGGGATACAGTCGCACTACTGTGAAGAAGCCCTGGACTCTGCTAAAACCTCAAAACCGGCATCTACTGCAGGATTCTGCCTGTCAAGGAATTCATGGAGGAATCCCAATGTTTCTGGGCCAGTAATATCCACGCCCATCACAAACGAGCAGAGGCCCGAGTGGAAGGCCACGAAGAGGAAAGCTCAACTAGAGCGGGAGAATGCTGCCAAATGCTCTTTGGGGGAAGTGCAGCATTTCATTGAGGGAAAAAGCAATGAAAATGTCTGCCAAAACCGGTTTGGCTCAATGGATAGGGCAACGGCTTGGGGACTGAAAGGTCCCGGGTTCGATTCCAGTCAAGGGCATGTACCTTGGCTGCGGGCATATCCCCAGTAGGGGGTGTGCAAGAGGCAGCTGATCGATGACTCTCTCTCATCGATGTTTCTAACTCTCTATCTCTCCCCTTCCTCTCTGTACAAAATCAATAAAATACATTTTAAAAAAAGTAAAAAGAAATGGAAATGTCTTATTACTGTGGCTGTGCAAGAGATGAGACGCTATGAGTACTTATGCCTACGTTTTCCCCATAGCAGATAAACACAAATTTCTGTATTCTGATGTATTTAAATCTTAATAAAATTGAATTAGTAAATATAATAGAATTAGAAGATGTGTAGTAAAGAAGCCCTCTGAGTTTTGAGATGCTGCTAATTGTGGTTTTCCTTGGTGGGGTTGGGGACCAAAAGCTGCATTCGATTTGGTAGTTGGATGGGTAAATGAGGAATAAGGGGTAAGAACTGAGGAAATAGGAAGAAATTTTATCCATGGCCAGTAGGCTAAAAGGGGAGAGATGGATGAAAATGGCAGATGAGTGTAGGTTGATCAGGAGAAATAGAAAAAGTCTCTTGTGGAGGCTGGTCTTATGTCTCATAACCAGTAGATAAGTATTTTAGAAAACAGGTACTGGGCACATTTCCAAAAGGTTTGGGCTGCCTTACCATGTATGATTATAGTTGGGAGGTACCTACCTGATGAGTGGAACCTACCTGATGAGTGACAGGGCTTAAGAGTTATCCTGGGGCAGCTCATAACTAGCCAAGTGAACTACTGCAGTAGGAGGCCCACCCAGAAGAGGGCATGAGATATAAATCCCCACTTACTCAGCACCTATGTACCTGACCCACATGTACAACATTCAAGACCGGTATCACTGTGCCACTTTAGTCATGAGGCTCAGCAATGGGCTGAGGTCACACTGCATGTGGTAGAGCAAAGTCTAGATTGGAGGCTTGTCCCCAAAGTCCTCAGTATTTGTAAGTGTCTTTAGGTACCCAACCTGGCTTTCAGAGCACAGCATCTGGAGGTTAGTAGTGGAAGAGACCAAACTTGAAGAGAAGCCTAAATATTTACTTGAGGGGCCAGCCAGGGCCTCCTCCATGACCAGAGCCACACGTGCTGCCTTGTCTAAACAGCACCATCAAATGAAGCGAAGGAGAATAATCCGTTGGAAGAGTCCATTCCAGGGAGCGAGAGTAACAGGTGTGCCTGTGCACTGGTTTGCCACTGGACCAGCCGTAGGATGCAGGCAGTTCAAAGGGTTTCGCAGCTGGAGGAACGAACTGAGGGTTTGAGAGGTCTGGGGCCATGAAAGAGAATGAAAAAGAGGAAGGAGAGAGATGTTAATCATTACCATGAGTAATTTGTTAATTTGCATTAAAAACTAATTTTGAGATATAATTTACATACTTTATATAAAATTCAGTTTTAAGTTGTAAATTCAGTGACTTTTAGTACATTCACAAGTTTGTGCAGCCATCATTATTATTGAACCCAAAACATACTCATTAGCCCAAAAAGAAATCCCCTTAACCATTAGCAGTCACTCCTTGTTTCCACCTCTCTCCAGCCCCTGGCAACCACTAATTGCTTTCTGCCTGGATAGATGTCTTTTCTGGAGATTTCATATATGTCAAGTAACACAATATATGACCTTTGTGTCTGGCTTCTTTCATTTAGCACGGTGTCAAAGTTCATCTTGTGTAGCATGTGTCAGCACTTCATTCCTTTTCATGACTATATAACATTCTATTGAATGGATCTAATTTGTTTATCCATTCATCACTTGAAGGACTATGAGTTGTTTCCACTAGCAACTTACATTTATTGAGAGTTTATTCTGTGCCAGGTAGCACCAGGCTAACCTATTCACCCCATTTCACAGGAAAAAGATAGGCTTGAAGAGTATCAAGTATTTGCCCAAGATGAAGAGCTAGCAATTGGGAGAGCTGGGGTTGCAACTCAAGCAGTCACACTTCAGAGGTGGATTCTCAGCATATTACTTTAGAAAGGTACAAAGGGCACTCAAAGAAAACCCACCCTTTTCCTGAAGTTCCCCATCCACTTATTTCTTCCTCCCTTAAAGACGCTACTTTGCCATGCTGTGAATCCTCCCAAAGGAACTATTTACACTCCAACATATATGTAACTTTTATGGTATAATAAATCCTCTTATGTATTTGTACTACTCTTCAGTATTCTCCTGCTTTATTGGGGCTTATTTTTATATTTGTCGTTTCTCTAGTTCCTTTCATCTTCTTATTGATTTTTAAAAATTTTATTCTTTTCTCATGTTTCCCTTAAGGCGTTATCCATTTTTATCATACACTTGTATATTTATTTTAGTCTTTATTTCTGAAAAGTTTTTATTGTTGATTCTGTTCTGAGTTCTATCATCCTAACTAGTTGATTTATGTAGTTTTTCCATCTTTTCTTACTTCAGTAAAATATGTTAACACACAATTTACCATTTTAACCATACAATTCAGTCACATTAAGTACATTCATTATACTGTGCAACCATCACTACCATCTAAAGTTAATATAATGCCATCAAAAGTCAGAGCGGGACTTCATAAAGATGGAGGAAGCAGGCCAGTTTTGAATCTCCCCAAAGTATTTACTGACTTTGGGGCTGGCAAATACCCCTTCCAGTCTCAGCTGCTGTTCTCCACTTGGCCCCTATTCTCTCAGGTGACAAATGCTGGCACTTTGAAGGCCTCCTGTGCTCACACCCATCAGCTGCTTCCTCCTGTCTGACACACCCTCTGGTGCAGATGCTGAGACCAGTTAGACATGGACAAAACTACATCTCCCATCTGCCCTCCTTCCCAGCCAAACACATACACAAACAAAACAAACAATTGATCCACGCAGTTTTCTTCATCTCAATTCAAGGTAATGCCATTTACCAAGTTGCTTAGTCCAGAAATCTTTGAAATCATATGACTCCTCTCTTACATGCCCAATCATTCATCCAGATCATCAGCAAATTCCATCTGCCTTACCTTCAAATTGTATCAAGGACTTGTCCACTTCTGACCATTTTCCTCCACTTCCACTCTAGCCCAAGTCTCCATCATTTCCTGCCTGGACTAGGCCAGCCTCCTAACTTGGGAGTTTCCCAATCATTGTAGATTCACAGAGCCCGTGGTGTCTCACCTCTACGCAAAAATAAAACAAAATAAAATAGTTCCATTTGCTAAGTAGTTAAGTGCCAACCATTTTTTTTTTTTATATGCCTGTAGTAGACTGGATAATGGCCAAAGACAGCAGGTGCTAATCCTGCATCCTGTAAGTATTACGTTTTACTTAGAAAAAGGGTCTTTCCAAATTAAGGGTCTTCAGGTGAGAAGGTTATCCTGGACTATGAGGGTGAGGTGAGCCACAAATACAATCTATGCGTCTATATCAAATGGAGGCAGGAGATCTGATGCAGATAGAAGAGGGGAAGGTGATGTGACTCTGGAGGCAAGAGGGTTCCAGGAAAGATTTCACACAAAAATAGAATCTAATGTGTGCATCCTAGCCACATTAAGAGAAATCTTACAGTGGTGTCAGAGATGTGGAGGAAGAATTAGTGATAAGTCCATAGGAAAAGAGACAAATGAGACCAGAATGAGAGGGACAAAAGTAGTATAAGAAAGGAAACATAATCATGGTATACTATGGCTCAGAGCTGGGTATTTACCTCATAAATAACTTGAACTTAGAATACTGATTTAACCAGAAGTTGGGAAATAACTATACTAAAAGGATGAGGTAATAGAAGTATGTGTGTGGTGGATGTGAAAAAGCTAAATCCTTATCTTCCACTGTAAAAAGTCATGGATAATATCATAAAGTGAAAAATCAAGAAGTGGTGATATAAGCCTAGCATTTAATTAAATAAGCAAATACTGGAAGATAATGTAAAAATTACTTAGCAACTGCCTTTGGGGAGTTATCATCGGGTAAAACAGGGGTGGTGGCTGGGACTATTCTTCACGTAAACTTGGTAGAACTATTTGAATTTCAAACTACTCATATGTGTTTTTAATAAAAATAAATTTTAAAAGTTTAAATAGAACACTGAAGACCTTTTAAAAAGGGAGCTGCTAATGTTTTAGCCAGAAAACTTTCAATGGTGGGTGCTGAGCAGAAGCCAGACCTACAGAGTGGTGAAGAATAAGTGAGACACAAGATAGCAAATGGAGCCTAGATTTTAACAAGCCATGCTGATGACTGAAATAAAAGGGAAGAGGACAGAGGGAACAATAGGGTGAGGACAGCATTTTGAAGGTGGCAGTGTTTACATGATGGCACCTCTGCTGGCAATGTCTCCTGAGAAACTGCTTGCCAAGAACTCCTCAGAACTGTTAGACCAGCTGGATTCCCAGACCCGCCCCTACTCGCCCTTTTTGCCTCACCAGCTGTCTTGCTCCTATTTCTTTCCAAGTGAGCCCCCGTGATGTGTCCTGGGGAACAATTCCCCAGGACCAGCCTTTCAGCAGCCACAACTCTTGCATCTGTTAATGTGGCAGGCAAAGGAAAACTGTGAGCCGTCACTTAGACGAAGGGTAGCAACTTGATTGAGCTAATTTCATTAAGGTCAGGTTCAACATGCTGTTCACATATAAAAGAGCAGATAAAATAACTCTCACAT
The DNA here is from genome assembly GCF_964339955.1 of Pipistrellus hanaki. NCBI lineage: Eukaryota > Metazoa > Chordata > Mammalia > Chiroptera > Vespertilionidae > Pipistrellus > Pipistrellus hanaki. Next base: position 40,171,581 of record NC_140514.1, read on the forward strand.
GCAATGTAAGACATTCTGATACACATTTTGAAAGGAAGAGGCTTTAAGAAAGGAAGCCAAGTGGCTCAAGCTTCATCAACTATCCACCGAGGTATTTGTTGTCATGACGCTGTGACACCTTCTTAAGCAAACAAAGGTTGCTGGTTTCCTCTGCAACTAAAAATAATTACCACCTCCCACATGTTCCACCTGTGTGTTCTGAAGGTATCGCAGCAAAAGAGAAAACTTAGGAAACGTCAAGGAACTATGAGACTCAAGTAGAAGAAAGGAATCTAAGGTCCTCCCGTTTTCTCTTTCAGGAAAGAGGCTAAGCAGAGATCCTTGTAAAACCTTAGGAATCCACTGTTAGAGGCCATGGTGTAGGAACTTGAGGAATTAGAAAAACTGCACAGAGAGGAAGACTATAGGAGAAAAGTCATAACTGCAAATGTGGGTGGAGCCTCCATTCACTCATTCAAAGATTTGTTAAGTATACATTGTATGTCTATGTAACACTATGCCTCATGCTGGTGGATATGAATAAGAACCCTATTTTTATCTTTGTGAATTAACTAATTTTTAAACCAGAGATACAAAAGAAACAACATAGAAGGCAAGAAAAACAAACAAACTCTGGCATAAGAATCACAAATTACATAAATTCCCAATGCATTTAAAGTGGGCTTTTACTGATGAGAAACAACGCTCTGATGGGTGGGCAGTTTAATGAGGCATGTGATCTCTTTTTATCTTTTTTATATCAGTCAAATGCCTTCCCCATCTATTCCTTTCTTAGATCAAACAAAAACACAATTTTCAGAATTTCTACGTTGAAATCCTAACCTTGCTGATCCAGGGCATTTTTTTGGTTGTGATGATGGGAGCAAAAGGTCTTACTGGCACTTAGGGGGTGGGGTCATAAATACTAGACTTTTTGTCAAACTCAGAGAACAGTCCCTCAAGTATGTCTCATATCTGAATGACTTTTGAATGTCCTCCTCAACATTCATATTGGTGGAAAAAAATGTACATAATTATCTAAGCCTTAGAAAGAAACACAAAAGGTTTTTTGCAGTTGCAATATATGTTGAATTTTCCAGGACAGGAATAACTGTATTACTCAAGTGCAGAATGAACTTGGTTTTATTTGGAAATCTACTAAGAGCTGTTCACTGTCATGGAAACAACTACCATTAAGTCAATATGACCCACCCTAAATTAGTCTGCATTTACAGTTTTTGCATTCACAGTACAAATAACTATTCCTTTAATTCTAGTATAGTCAGACCTAAACATTTAAAAATAGAAATGTAATTTTCAATATAGTATTAGTTTATACAATATACACTACTTAATTATAAGTTCTTTTATTTCTTCCTTATATAATAGTTTGAGCATTACAACGATTTTTTTTTCTTTAAAATCAAGTATGGAAGGCCCTAACTAGTTTGGCTCAGTGGATAGAGCGTTGGCCTTCGGACTGGGGGGGATCCCAAGTTTGATTCCGGGCAGGGCCATGTACCTTGGTTGCGGGCACATCCCCAGTGGAAGGTGTGCAGGAGGCAGCTGATCGATGTTTCTCTCTCATCGATGTCTCTAACTCTCTATCCCTCTCTCTTCCTCTCTGTAAAAGATCAATAAATTTTAAAAAAACAACCCTAAGTATGGAAGTAGGTTGTACTTACTTATGAATTTCATTTCAGAAAAGTAAAAGACAAAATACAAAGTATGTGCTATAAAAAGAGAAAATGGAGTGTGATGGGATGGAGATTCACTGTTCTACATGGTGAATTCAAATTTCTAAGAGAATACTGAATTAATTTTTGCTTACTTTTTTCAAAGGAACTTCGAAAACAATGTTGGAGTCCCAGGCATCCTCTGTCCAAGAGGCAGATAGTCTTGCCACCTGTTAATACATCTGTGTTAGCCAAATTCCCTGAGCCTTTCTCCCAGCACAGACTGGGGACGCCTCCATCTCTTCTTCCCTTTCTTTGCTGCTCCACTTACTCATCCCCACCCAGTTACCTGTACTTCCCCTCTTCCTGTTTCCCCATCTTGCAAACACGTACAAGGCACCGAATAGTGCAAGGGTCTCAACAAATGAGGAAAACCTAACACCAGAGATTGTCAGAACTTCTATATCCCTGATAAAACCCAGCGTGGTCCTGAATTCCAAGGTGGCATAAATACATAGATGTTAACTGAGATAGTTTAAACTCAATTCTTTCACTTTACAGTTCATTTTTAGTTCTCACACAACTGATGCTATCATATCGGATCGGTAGGGAACGTCGAGTTCATATGGTAAAAAGAAAACCCCATAGAAAAGGGACTATGAATTTCACTTAATAATGCCGGGGTAACAGTGAGAAGTGATATTTGAGCTGACTTCTGTCAGATGAGTTAGAATGAACTAAGGTTGATTTGGTATATTGGAAGTAAGGGCAAAAGTTGTACAAGTTGGGGCTGGAGAAGCAGGTTGGATTCTAGATAAAACAGAGTCTTAAAGGCCGAGTTAAAGAGCTTTTCACTCTTTTAAAAATACATATATTTTTATTGATTTCAGAAAGGAAGGAAGAAACATCAATGATTAGAGAGAATCACCAATCGGTTGCTCCAACACACCCCACACCTGGGATCGAGCCCGCAATCCCAGCACACGGCCTGACCTCCAGATTCATAGGTAGATACTCACAGGTAGCCAGCTGGGAGACTCAGTGATTGATGTTTTGAGTGATATTTATGAGCTATGGTCCAATTTGCCCACTAAAAAGATTTGTTATTCGAAGAATGGATTGGAAGGAAATAAGAGATAGATAGACATGCACTAGTATGGACGTAAATGCAATCGGTCAGGCAAGTTCTGCAGTAAGATGCTGAGGGAGAAGTTGCAAGTCAAAATGTTTCCAGGAGATAAAATGAAGGGGACTTTATGAAGTACGGGGCGGAAGAAAGGAAGGTCTCGAGGAATAAAGAAGCCTCAACCTATGAACCAGGTCACGGTTGGGGGCCTGCAGGAGGCAGCCGATCAATGATTCTCATCCTTGATGTTTCTATTCCTCTCTTCCTTCCCTTTCCTCTCTGAAATCAATAAAAATATATAGTTTTTTAAAAAGAAGCAAGCAGTAAGCAAAGGATCAGTATTAATAATTTGAGCCTGAAAAAAAGATCACTCAAATGAGCCCTGTTAGGAATCAACAGTGTGCTCTTTTCCGGTGAAAATAATACAAACCAACCTTTTCCATTTAAAAGTTCAGCGGAACTGGTGGGTGTGTTCCCCCCCCTCCCCCCCAATTTTCGTAGTTATTACATTTCAAAATACCACAACTTCTGGCATTAAGGGGGGCTCTATTTTGGTAATTGATGGGTGTCCCCAAAACTGCTAGTCCCGTCTTTGAAAATCAGCCCCTCTGCATTTTACCCGAGGGGCAATGGCCAGGGCCTCGCTTATATATATATTTTTGCCTTTTTATTTCTTTTTATGAAGCGTATTACAGATGGCCCCATCACCACCCCTCTCTTGGCAGGACCTGGCTTTTTAAAGGATCTAAAAAATCAGAAACGCAGACGGTCCTTTGCAGTTCCTGCGGGCGGGGCAGGGAGAGGGTCAGGGCCTCCCGGCGAAGAGCGGACGGGACGAGCGTGCGGCGGGGCTGACGCGCAGAGGCCGGGAGAGGAAGCCCGGGCCGAGGGGCCGGGGGCCGGGAGGGCCAGGCCCAGGGGCCACGCCACCTTACCTCTCCGGGATGTGGTTCCCGCCCTTCTTCTTGCCCGGAGCCTTCGGCGAAGGACGTCCAGAAAAGGCGCGCCCCCGGCCCCGGCCGCGGTCCGCACGATGCCATTGGCTCATGTGGACCCCAAGACACCGCCCGCCCAACGCTAACAGCGCCCACAGCTCCGTGGCCCCAAAACAAGACCCTCCGCCGGAAGCTGCTGCCGGGGCACTGCGCAGGCTCCGCCCACCGGGCTCCCGGCTAGCGCGCACGCGCCGCCGCCCGCGGTGATGACGTCACGCGCAGGCGGACTGGGAAGCGGGGCCAGTCACCAGGGCCCTAGTGACTGTGGCGCCCTCCTTAGGCGGCGGGCGGTAGCACAGGCCTATGAGTCCGTGTACAGACCCTTCAGAGCTCAGTGCTGCAGCCCCTGGAGAGAGACGCTAAGTCCCACCTGCCCAGGTCCCAGCGCGGTCCTTCCGCATGTTTTCCAAGTGCTGACATTCACACTTACTGTATAGTGTAAATAAATATCTATTAATTCAAAGATGGATGCCCTCTATTTTATATAAACACAGCATACTATATCTATCTTACAATCTAACTATGAAATTTTAGTAATTTTCCTAAAAATATTTGTGCACATCTATTCTATTGGTTTTTTTAAGGTTGCATAGTATTCTACTGATTGTAAGTTTGTAGCATTATTTATATAACCAGCCCAATACTGATGGACTTATAGTTGTTGGCAGCTTTTTTATCCTCCATTACAGACAGGCTGCAATGTAAACATTCTTAAACATATATACAGCTATGTCTACATTCCTAGAAGTAGAATTTCTGGAATGAAGAATATGCAAACTTAAAAATTTGATACTTCTTAATTACTCTTCAAAATTATTGTGTTAACCTACACTCCCACTCACCATGGAACTTTTATGGAGTAACTATCATGTGCCAGGAAGTATGTATTTACATTTTAATAACTGACCCTCCAAAAATAATAACTGAGAAAGCCCCAGTTGGTTTGGCTCAATGACAGAGCATTGTTCTGCCAGCTGAAGGGTGTCAGGTTCAATTCAGTCAAGGGCATATACCTAGGTTGCAGGCTCAATTTCTGGCCCTGATTGAGGCGCGTGCAGGAGTTAACCAATTCATGTGTCTCACATTGATGGTTCTCTCTCTGTCTCTCCCCTTCCCTTTCACTCTCTAAAATTCTATGGGAAAATATCCTCAGGTGATGATTAACCAAAGTAATAACTGTAATAATAACAGAGAGAAATGAGAGTGGAGCTCAAAGTCTAAGATTTCCATACACTATCTCAGGCATAGACATCTGTATCTGTTTCAAAACCTCTCAATTCTGTTAGAAGTGAGACAAGTAACAGCATGTCCTCGAGTAGGTCTGAAGGCACAATAAAATGCCAAATTTCAGATTAAATTATAGATAATCATAATAGCAAATGTTTTGGGTGTTTTAATTTTTAGTTTCTAAAAGTACTTATAAACACTGTTACTAATCTTTACAACCATTTGAGATCTGAGTAAACTGAGGATCAGAAAGGTCAGTTATTGAATAAATGAATGAATGAAGGTGTAAAACGATCACTGGTTTTAACATTCCTGGGACAATCGTGTTCTATAAACGAAGTTTATATGCACTAGCATTTATAATTCTGAAAATTTCCACATAATAAAAACAGGTTAATATTAGTAAATTGCTATTCAAAAAATATGTAAATTAGCACAGCAGTTTGCATAATTTGTACAATTAGTCACATTCAAATTTAGTGTCAAAACCAAAATATTATTTTGGAATTTATGAAAAATATATTTAATAAGCATATAGTGGCCAAAAAGTATTAGTGGTACAAATAGCTGTAGACTTGAAAACATACAAAATCTGACATGAGTCTATCAGAAATTAGAAAAGCAATATTGATCTTATATTTACAACTTGCTACAAGACACAAGCTGGAGATGGGAACAGGGCACAAATTTAGTTATGCGACACAAGGAACTCCAGACCTAGGCACCATAGGGTTTCCAGAAAGTATGAGACGGTAGCAAAGAGTAGGCCTTTGGATGGGAGTGGATCCAACATGAGATGAAAGAATGCATGAATAGGTATGTAGGACACTCAAATGGGAAAGATAAGAACAAAAGATATTTGGAGCGCTAACAGCTAAGTAGTTGACACTATAAAATCTAGCAGTATCTGATAGGGTCCCAAATACTATGTAGAGGTTTAAGGGATTCCAGTCTTTAATTAAATCAAAAGTGAGAGTAACAAAGCATCCAGGGGTACATGGGCTGGGTATTTTTCAACAAAACAAGTCTTAGCTATCCCAATGGGTACAAAATGCAGGAAGTGGGTATATAGAACAAAACAATATCCTAACTACAAAAAAGAAGACTACGTCAGGGTAGAGGCTGTTGCTAAGTTTCAGAGTGTTGAACTAAAGTTCTGTAGGTTCCTCCTCCTACATTTAAGGTTTCTTTTAAAGTTAAATGATGCTGAGTCCCTAAGGCAAAGTTAAATGGCAGGCACTATGGAGAGAAAATAGTTATAGAGGCTGGGAACCAGGAAAGGCCTAATTAAGGGTTTGTCTAGGTAGAATTGAAAGGTGGAACTGAGTATTTTAACATGTAAACATTTGACCACTACCAGAATTTATCTTACTACACTTTCTCCAATCTTATACCACCCATCCTAACCTGCAGTGGATATGGCTTCTTTTGATTTCCAGGGAAAAACAATTAAAACAAAACAAAACAAAACAAAACAAAACAAAACAACAAAACACTGGTCTGCCCTAGCAGGTTCAACTCAGTAGATAAGAGCATTGGCCTGCAAACCGAAAGGTCCCAGGTTCAATTCCAGGCAAGGGCACGTATCTTGGTTGCAGGCTTGATCCCAGCCCCTGGTTGGGGCTCATGTGGGAGGCAACCAATCAAAGTGTCTCTTTCACATCGATGTTTCACTCTGTCTCTACCTCTCCCATTCTCTCCCGAAAAATCAATAGAAAAATATCCTCTGGTAAGGATTAATAAAAAACAAACAAAAAGACTGGCCTGGCTTGCAGATATTTAGCACATACTGTTAACTTCACATTACATATTAGTATCATGGAAGTTGGCAATCTGAGGTCTGAAACTTAGGGGGAAAATGTTGAAAAAAATTTATAAGGCTCTGGCCAGCATTGCTCAGTGGTTAGAGCATTGGCTCACACACCAGAGGGTTGCAGATTTGATTCCTTGTTTAGGCCATGTACCTCAGTTGCAGGTTCAATCCCCTAGTCAGCGCAATTATACAAAACCACCAATTGATGTGTCTCTTTCACATGGATTTCTCTCTCCCTTGCCTCCTCCTACTCTTTTTTTTTTTTTTTTAAATATATTTTATTGATTTCATTACAGAGAGGAAGGGAGAGAGATAGAGAGCTAGAAACGTCGATGAGAGAGAAGCATCGACCAGCTGCCTCTTGCACACACCCCCACCGGGGATGTGCCCGCAACCAACGTACATGCCCCTGACCGGAATCGAACCTGGGACCTTTCAGTCCGCAGACCGATGCTCTACCACTGAGCCAAACCGGTTTCGGCTCCTCCCACTCTTAAAAAAAAAAAAAAAAATCAATGGAAACAATATCCTTGGTGAGGAATAACAAATTTTTTTTTAATCAGTTTAAACCATGTGTCTACACTACTACACCCCTCAGTGTATTTCTTCTCAGATAAGTATCATCCTATCATCCCCCAACTTTGAAAACACTCATATCTCATAGAAGGAATAGTAGTCCTATAAATGAATTATGTCTCTTTGTAGACTCCATCCATGAGCTATCGGCTCTTGCCAATTTGTACCATGCACTTCCTACTCATTAGCATAAAAAAGCCCCCAGGTAGATTGATCTAGGCACCCCTAAAAGCTTACCATCAAGAAAAATTACTAGATCCATAGATTTCCTACCCCAAACCAGCTTACCCTATTTAAGGAGTAGGGCAAAAGTAGGTTTACACGTGTGAGTATACAAAATAGAGATCCTTCTTGTATTATTCATTAATTATTGTATTATTTTTCATGTGAACAACTATATACTTACTTTTGCCCCACCCATATAGTCATTAGCAACTCAGCCCCAATTCAGAGTCACAAGAGTGGTGGGAAAAGCACTAATCAGGGGGCAGAGAACAAGGGCAAGCCAGGCCAAGTCAGGCTGAGTACACACATCTGTTCCTTATGCTCAGGGCCACAGTATAACTCACCACAATGCCCTTTTCACACACTCCCTGTGGACAAAACCAGAGCTTGATACAGAGCATAAAAACAATCTATACTTTATAAATATACCAATGAATGATGTGACAAAAACAAAAATACATTAGGATTATTTTCTCTAGTGGACAGAACTCTTGTTTTATATACTTCCACATTGCCTGATGCCTATTCTCCATGCATGTCCTATCTGGCCTTGCACCCAAGCATGGCAGAGAATCCTAGAGGCCCAAAATTCTACAGCGGCTGTTTGCAAGGGGTAGGAGACTACAGTAACTGCCACACTGGATAGATACACTTTATGTGAGAAGGAAAGGGGAAAATATTGTGAATGCCTCTCATGTATAAGAGAACAGGATGGCAGAAAGCCTACGTAGCTCAAGGAACTAGAGAGAGAAAGTTATGGGCAGAAGAACTGCAACCAAAGGCTGGAAGAGGAAAGGTTTGCAGGCAGCTGACTCCTAGCTCTTTGGTATTTGCTTCTAATGGGCAGAGTCTATTTTGGGACGCATCAGACACTGAAAAGAAGATCCCCTGATGCTGCTGGAAGTTGTCAGGAAGTAACATCTGGGAGTGTAAGAATACAAAAACAAAGCTTGTCTAGAAACACTGCCTGCAATGAAGAAGAAGAAGAAGAAGAAGAAGAAGAAGAAGAAGAAGAAGAAGAAGAAGAAGAAGAAGAAGAAGAAGAAGGAGAAGAAGAAGAAGAAGAAGAAGAAGAAGAAGAAGAAGGAGAAGAAGAAGGAGAAGGAGAAAAGGAGCAAAGAGAGATGCAAGTCCATCCTGGCCAGGCCTAGCCCAGCCCAAGGAAGGTAGGATTCAAGGAGAAACTACAAGAGAAGAGCCCTGGTCCACATCATTCTCCACAACATGCACTCAACAAACTTCATTTTACTTTTTAACCAACTCTCAAAACAAAACCACCTCCCCCCCCCCCCCCCCCCCGCCAAATCCTCATCTGTAGATATTCTTTTAGATTGATTCTGAGAGAGTGAAAGAGAGGGAAGAGGAAGGAGGATAAAGAGAGAAACCTCAATTTCAGAGACACACACTAATTTGTTGCCTCCTACATGTGCCCTACTGAGGGGCAGGGAGCGAATCTGCAACTGAGGTATGTGCCCTTGACTGGCAATAGAACCCATGACCCTTCGGTCTGAGAGCTGACACTCTAATCACTGTGCCAAACCATCCAGGGCGCAAAAGAGTTTTTAATTCCTTCCTTTGCTCCCCAAAAGTTGAATAAATTCACTAGTTACTAGTAGATGGACAGATATAATTTCTGCACAATTGCAATGGTACAACCTAGATAACCTTTCTGTTCTTTCTTAGGATATTACATATATACATCTAATGATAAATATATATCATACAACATAACATAGAAAATAAAAGTACTAGTTAATTATATTAATGGATATATTTAAGAAATACTGAAATGATTCCCCTAACACAAGAACCTGGGGAAAGTGAGACTATCAGCTAGCTCTTTCTTGTCAACTAGCACATCTACCCCAGAACTCATTCATTTAGGGGTTGGTTTAGCTCCCCTATTGCTCCCTCCATCCAATCTTGTCTTCTTGTTGGGAATCTGACCTCCCTATTGGCTCTGGCATCCCTTTAAACTGCCTGCTTTGTGACATCATTCTCCCACCAAACCTACCTCACCTGGCAGAATCTTGGGGTTTCCATGGAGTTATATGTAAATACTTTTGAATCATTGCAACTGACCAATGACCAGTGACCAGTGTGATCGGTAACCTTCATACTGGACACAAGCGTTCTTTGGCTTCACCCACTCAGACATCCTCGTCCCTTATATCTACAGTTACTATTTCCTCCTCTTCTCTGACCATGTCAGGTAAGGGAAGAAACTTTTAAAAGTTTCTCATTAGATATTTTGCCCCTAAATTTAGCAGTAGAGTCCAAATAGCATAGAATAAAGAAAGGAAGTATTGATCTAGAAATTCAGAGACCTAATTTCAATTTTGATTTTGACACTTACTAGTTATGTGACTTTGGACAAGTCATTGATTCTCTCACAAAATCTGTTCTTCCCCCATCTGTTACATTAAGATCTCAGATTGGTTGTTCTCTCTATTCCCCTTCTTTTCTAATGCTGAGTCCTAAAGACACATATATAAACATAGACCAGCGTTTTTCAACCGCTGTTCCGCGGCACACTAGTGTGCCGCGAGATGTTGCCTGGTCTGCCGTAGGTGCAGACAAGACAAGAATTTTATAATTTTTCACTATTTTGTTTACTTAATATTTCATAATAAAGTAATTATAAAATACTTTCTTTGTGTTTATTTGATTCCTATTCAAGAGAATTACTTTATATATAGTCAATATAGGCACAGAGTTAAATTTTTTAACATTTTCTAATGGTGGTGTGCCTCGTGATTTTTTTCATGAAACAAGTGTGCCTTTGCCCAAAAAAGGTTGAAAAACACTGACATAGACAAAACCTAGCTGATATAGAAAACTGGCAATATGAATACATGATGCGTTATGTGTAATGGGCTCCGACCTAGTATTTTCAACTAGTAATATTCACCCATTTTTGGAGATTTCTATCCAAAACTAGGTGAAAAGAGAAAATAGGGAGAGAGGATGGAGAGTACTGAGCTATAGTGAGGCAAGCATTTATTGTAAATGTAAGAAAGTTTAGGATTGTTTTCATCAACACGGGCCAGCAGGAACCAAGGCAAGGGGGGAACATAAGCATGAAGGAGGGGAAACTATAAGAATGAAGCAGGTGAGCATAGAGGAGCTCTCAAGAGCAAAAAAGGTAGTTTGCAACGGAATGTTGAAGGAAACAAAAAATTTTAAATTAAAACATTTTTAAATTTAAGTGAAATCTGCTCAGAGTAGAGCAAAATAAAGTTGATTTTAACCAATGCTTACATTAACAGACTAGGAAGGAAAGTAAGGCTGGAATAGGGTATCAGTAGGCAAAGCAGCTTATCAGAAAAGTCACATTCCTTGTCTGTCTTTTCCTATTGCCTCTTTGAACACACAGATAGCATATGACAGTTTTGAGTATCAACATTTAAAAACACGTGTTTTAGAAATTATGATTCCTAGAAACTAATAAAGGTGGTTATCTAGGGGGCTGGAGGAAAACATAATTTTCAGTGTTTCACTCCATTCTGATATTTAAACTATGTAGATATTTTTTGTCTTTTAAAAATAAAATTAAAATAATTCCTTTGTGTGATAAGTATATTCCACACTGAGAAGCAGCCATAATCTCCCTTAGATCTTAGTTACCTAAGAAGGAAAAGAAAAGGTCAAACCTAACCTCACAGTTATCTAAAAACTAATTTTGTGGGGCCTCTTGATGATTCCTTCAGTAAATTTTTATTTAATTCAAATCTAGTGATGATGGTTTTTAAGACTTTCCTGGATGTTGAAGATGATTAAAATCTAGGTTTTAAGATAAACATACACATTTTCAGGATACTCTTTAAGTGTTCTTTCTGTGTCATGTAGTTATATTAATTGAAATATCTATTTATACTAGACTTACTGTTACTTGTTGGGTAATATTCAGAAAAAACATGAATAAGCACAATAATGGAATTATTTTACACTTATGTTGTTCTCTGCTTTATAGCAATTTTTACGGAAATATCTGTCCACATCTATTGGGACTACTTATATATCCACATTTATGGCTTTTTATGCCGTTTTTACTGATATATCTTCTCTATCCACATGGCTAGAAATTGTTTTTGAAATCACCTTGTACTGTGGGTTGTTCTTTGGTTAATAGTATTCACTAAAATAGCATAGGCAATATTTACTTTTATAATATGCATATATTATACAACATCATTTATTAGCAAATGTTTATGCTTTGATTTTTGCTATGTGCCCCAATTTTCATAAATGTTTATATTTTTTTTAGTTCTCTTGATATATATTGTTCATTATTTTTTCTCTTTTCTTTCCATAACTTGTATTTTCTTCCATATAAATCATATGTGATATAACACTTACTTATGTATAAATTATTATTGTTACTATTATTACAATGACTTTATGGATGAGTAACTCAAAACCTGGACAGTTTAAGTAATGTTTTTCTCTCAAAAAGCACTTCTTGAGAAATTCACTCTCAGTTAGTCATTTTGAGGTAGGATCAGAAACAAAGTTTGAAGACGGTAAGAATGACACTTCAAATTTACCAACTGCACTGAGCTACATGTGAGTTCCAGGGAACAGTATGTGAACTTGCAGGCAACATGAGGCACTGAAGATTACAATGGCAATAGCTGTCCTGCCTTCCATGGACAAAACCCCCCTCATCTACATTAGAAGTCATATTGCTCCCAGTTTGTGGCAGTGTAATGCTCAGAGTCTGCCCTGAGTAAGGGAGCCAGGATGCTTAGGTTATGTAACACGGCAATAATGCTAACACAATGAGAGCACTTGAACAAGTCTATCTGAGCCTTAGTTCACACGCATAAAGTGAGAATGGTAGAACACAGGTTCCCTAAAGAATCCTGGTTCTAAAATGCTTCCATTCTAGGAAAGAGCACACAAATCAATACTAGTGCAGACACAAGGGAGAGATAGGACAGGGAGTGATTGCCTCTACTCTAGAGAATGTGTGAACCACACCACATGGGTCTCCTGCACATTTTTGCCCAGAATGGGAGCATAGGCAGTTAATACAGAAGCGTAGCAAACTGTTCCAGCACTCACAACCAGCAGGAGCTGTTTGATACTCAGTGAGTATTGGTATTAATCTTAAGATGATGCTGTTCTTCAAACATAGTGAATCTCTTTGATTTTTTCCATCACCCTCTTTGTTCCCCACAGAGAATTTCCAAAATCCACCTTTACGCGGAACTTCAAAGTCTCTGCAGCTCTCTCTTCCTGTGGGGAGCACTGCGGCCTCCCTCACAGGACGAGTCTGCAGTCTCCCCAGAGTCTCTGCTCCAGCCGTCACGTCAGGATGGCTCCTACCATCAGTCTCTGGCACCTCTTTCCAACCACTCATGGGTAGTGCCTACCTTTACCAACATTCTAGCACAACTATGCTGTCTGGAGTTACTGGCCAGAACCAGATCTCCACTCCAGCTGCTTCCAATCCTGGTATTTTTGAGTGGGCTCTCACAGCGGGCCCTGAAAAGAAGTCCTCATCCCTCGGAGACTTCACTGTGACTGTCATCGACCAGGACACCGCTGTGTCTTCCATGTCCATGGCATCCCAGTATAATAAAACCTCAGAGGCCAATAACATGGTCCCTCTGTATCCATCACTTTCCGCCAGCCTTGTTCATGGGGCACCATCTCAGATCCCAAGTCAGGGACAGAGCCTGTCACTTCCCTACCAGGAAGGAAGTCAGCTCTATTACTACAATCAAGGCACTCTGGGGCCTCTGCTCTCTGCAGAACGTGGCCCCTACCTGCAATCCTATGGCTCTGTGTCTTACACAGACAGCAGAGCCTCTGCCTCTCAGCCTGAGATGGTCATGGTCCTGAAGGAGGTCCAGCCCACCAATGTGATACCACCGGCCTCCACCTCTGCAATCTATTATTCCGTGCCTGCTCAGCCCATCACAGAGACAAGTTTTCAAGGTGAGTTCTAACAGCAAGAAGTAAGAGGAAGAGGGTCACCATTAAAATCTCAGGTCAATCTGCACCTGGGAAGTGGTGAGTAGACAGACAAGTAGACCTTAAGTCCTGACTTTGTAATTGCCACCCTCAGTCAGTGCTCCCCATTTTCAGAATCTATGGGAACACCTCATAGAGATGGGAAGGTGGACACTGGATTGGCCATGTATGCTATATATATGAGAACCCAAGAGCATACAAAGGGGTCCCACACTGTTCAATTCCCTACATGACTAGTCTCCCTCTACTACCACAGTTTCATGGACTCTCAATTTATTGCTTCAGTTTCTTTAGAAGGAATTTCAGAACTCTTACTGTGATAGTGCCAGTTTAACTTTCCCTCCTTAATTCATGCCAGGTTTTAAGACTTTGTGCTCCATGACCTGGTCAAAAGCAAGCAGGCTAAAAATCTGCCCTTGCTTAGTTCATCAGGAAGAACTCCATTTCCTCCCCTACTCTGTTGTGTGAAGTGTTATTTTCTCAGGAAAGGGGAGAGAACTAAAGGGGCCCCACATGTACAATGCTAGCTTTGTAAAATATTTTAAATCACTTAATTTTTAAAAATAATATATTGTATTGATTTTTTTACAGATAGGAAGAGAGAGGGATAGAGAGTTAGAAACACTGATGAGAGAGAATCATCGATCAGCTGCCTCTTGCACACCCCCTACTGGGGATGTGCCCGCAACCAAGGTACATGCCCTTGACTGGAATCGAACCCAGGACTTTTCAGTCAGCAGGCCGACGCTCTATGCACTGAGCCAAACCGGTTTCAGCATTAAATCACTTACTTTTTGACTTATCACAACCCTGTCAAATATACAGAATGCCATGGAACAATGACATCAAATGATCCCCAGTGAGAACTAGAACAGTTGCCTCCTGGCTCCTAGCACAGGGCGATCCACGACCCTTAAGAAGAGCTGGTAGGGATGCTGTTCCCATTGTTGGAAGGGGCATAATTGCTGCATTGGTGGTGACAGGGGAGCACCCATGGGTGGTGCCCAGGGACTGACTGGCTTCTTCTTGATTTGTTTGTAGTGATGGAGACTTCCCTGGGAATGAAGACTTCCCTTGGATTGCAACCTCTAAGCCAAACATTTTGTCTTCCACAAACTCCAGAATTCCCCAAGTCTTGTAGTGGCAGCAATATCCAAATACTTGACAGTAACCCATCACCTGAGCTTGGGGACATTTCAATGGCAGCTCCAGTCCAGAGTCCTAGCATTTACCTGGCACTGCCTCCAGCTCCAAGCCAGGAACAGAAAGAGAACAGGAATCTGGAGGATATTACAACCATGCTTTCAAAGCCTCTGGATGCTTACCAGATCCCTACAGAAAACCAAGATCCTCCACTGCTCCCTTTAGAAATCCCAAACATTCCCCAGCTCCTGGCGGGCATTGATCCCCTAGGCCAGGAGGAGCCACCTCGTTGTGAGAACACTGGTCTGGAAAAGAGCAGCCTGGGTCTGAAGGACCAGGCAACACTTGAAAATGGGATTGAATCCAATGATGGCTTTGCAGACATTGCTACACTGGTGGAGGATACTCACCTCCCACTGCTCTTAAATTCCTTGGATGAACTTGATCAATCCAAAGGTCCCAAGGTGATCAAAACCAAAGATGCCAGAGCCATCAGTTTGGATGAAGTGCAGAAACAGTCAAGTATCGTTAACGCTCCCTCTGATCATGCAAGGAGGAACAAACATAAAGCCTCTGAGCTGATCAGTGGCGAGCCCATGGCCAAAATCCAGCGTGAGACCCCAGATTGCATGTTCGTGGGAGAAGTGGCTGTTTCCAATGCTGCAGCCAATGACAGGGCTCCTGAAAACAGGGCCAAGAATTCCAACAAAACTCAGAAAACTGCCCCCAGCAGGACCAGCAAAACCAAGAGCCATGGGCAAGAAAAGGCAAAAAGAACAAAAGAGTACAATGCCAGGAAAACTGAAGAGAATAAGCAGTCGGGGAACAACATCAAGGCAGAGGAGAAGCCAGCCATCCCAAAAATGAAGAGAAGGAAAAACCAACCTGAGCTGATTCAAGAGACCTTCAAAAAGCCCCGGAGCTCCCTAGGGATGCATATGCTGGAGTCTGTGCAGGTCTTTCATGCCCTGGGGAAGAAGCCTGATAAGAAAACCGAACTCTCTTCCTCCAGGGCCCTGGGAAACTCAAGCAACCCCAAAGGCCTCCAGCCATCCCTAGCTATCAAAAAGTGGCTGGATACCCCATGTGAGGGCAAAGGTCCTGAGGAAACTCAAGTCAAATGCCAGAAACCAGATGGCAGTGCAGAAAAGGAGTGTCCATCTCCATCTGAATATGAGCTGCCACCTCCGGGGAAGGTCAAGTTGGTACCTCTGATATTTCCAACTTTGGACAAGCCTCAAGCTCGACCTGTTCCTCGCAGGCCAGTGTCTCTGGCATCACGTCGGCCTGCTGGGGCCAACCCAGCGCAGCCTGGTTCTAAGTCAGCTGAACCTACTGCTGTGAATTCATCCAAGCCAACCCCAGCATCTGTGACAGGTCCTGCCAGACCAGCTCAGCCAGTTTTGACGAACCCAGTCCAACCAGATTTGACCAGCGCTGTTGAGCCTGGTTCTCATCCAGCTCAACTTACTGCAGTGAGTTCAACCCAGCCAACTCCTGCATCTTTGACGGGTTCTGCTAAACCACCTCAGCCTATTTCAACCAATTCAGTCCAACCAGGTTGGACCAACTCTATCCGGCCTAGTGTCCCTCAGGGTGATGCTTCTAGACCTGTGCCTTACAAAACATCAACTTGCACTACTTTCCAGAGGGAGCCCATTCGCACTGCCGTGAACAAACCCTGGACCCCACCCAAGCCTCAAAACCAATATCTTCTCCAGGATTTTGCCTGCCAAAGACTTCCATGGAGGAAACCTGATATTTCTGGGCCAGTAATGTCAACGCCCATCACAAACGAGCAGAGGCCAGAGCGAGAGGCCATGAAGAGGAAGGCTCAACTTGAGAGGGAGAATGCTGCCAAATTCACCTCGATGGGGAAAATGCAATATTTCATTGAGAGAGAAAAAGAAATGGATATTTCTCGATACTATGGCTATGTGAAATAAGAGATGGTAGGAGCGTTGGTGCCACTCTGGATACCTACTGTTTTGTCATAGATAGATAGATAGATATAAATTTCTCTATTCTGTTATATTGTAAATCTTAATAAAATTGAATAAATAAATGTAGTAGAATGTATAGATGAGTAATAAAGAAGCCTTTTGAGTTTTGAGATGCTGTTCACTGTGGTTTTCTTTGGCAAGAGTGTGGATCAAAAGCTGCACGAGAACAAAAAGATTGGTAGTTGGATGGGCAAATGAAGGACAAGCGGTAAGAACTGAGGAAATAGGAAGGAACTTTATTTATGGTCGGTAGGCTAAAAGGGGAGAGATGGATGAAAATGGCAGATGAGTCTAGGTTGATCAGGAGAAATATTGTAGAAAAAGTCTATCGTGGAGGCTGGTCTTATGTCTCATGACCAGTAGATAAGTATTTTAGAAAACAGGTACTGGGCACATTTCCAAAAGGTTTGGGTTGCCTTACCCATGTCTGATTGTAGTTGGGGAAGGTGAGGATAAATCAGGGGCAGCTACCAGATGAATGGGAAGAGGATAACTGATAACAGGGGCCCAGGCTAGTGAACTGCTGTAAAAGGGCACTCAACCTACCGGGTAAGTCACCATTTACTCAATACTGATGCACCAGGCCCACTGTTGTATTACATTTAATTTAGTATTCATTTCTAAAATTTTTCTTTTACTTTTAATTCTATCCTGAGTTCTATCATCTCACCTAATACTGATTTATGATATTCTTTCACCTTTTTTATTACAGTAAAACATCATTTATTTTAAGCATTTTTAAGTATACAATTCAGTCACATTAAGCACATTCATGTTAGTGCAACCATCACTACCATCTAAAATTAAAATAATGATGTCAAAAGATGGATCAGGACAGTTTTTGAATCTCCCCAAACGCTGTCATGGAAATAGATCAACCCAAACCAAACTCTCATGGGTAGCTTTTACCAGCATTTACTATTTCCAGAACTTTTCATCATTCCAAACAGAAATGCTGTCCCCTTTAAATAACATCTTCCCATTCCCTTCCCCCCACAATGTTCTTTCATCTTTTTAAAAAATATATATTTTATTGATTTTTTACAGAGAGGAAGGGAAAGAGATAGAGAGCTAGAAACGTTGATGAGAGAGAAACATTGACCAGCTGCCTCCTGCACAACCCCCACCGAGGATGTGCCCGCAACCAAGGTACATGCCCCTGACCAGAATCGAACCTGGGACCTTTCAGTTCGCAGACCAACGCTCTACCACTGAGCCAAACCGGTTTCGGCTGTTCTTTCATCTTTTGCAGTGTTTTTCCACATGTCTTTTAGCTCATTTTGAAATAGCAGGTTATCGGTTTTTTGTTTGTTTTTAAACATTTTTATTGATTTCAAAGAGGAATGGAGAGGGAGAGAAACATCAATGATGAGAGAGAATCATTCATAGGCTGCCTCCTGCATACCCTCACTGGGGATCGAGCCTGCAACCTGGGCTTGTGCCCTTGACTGGATCCTTCAGTCTGCAGACTGACGCTCTATCCCCTGAGCCAAACAGGCTGGGGCTAGCAGATTATAGTTTTGATCTGTTTTGTGGGCCTATCTTTTCTGACTTGTTTCATTGGTGAGGGAGATGCTGTTCTGCTCCTTATTCTACTTTTTCTCATATTATCTTTGCATGGGATTTGATCTCAATTATTCTGTGTTTTATTTTTAGGTGCAATCAGTTTTAACACTGTTAGAAGAGGAGGTGAGGTTGAGGAAATCTTGTGTTTTTATTTTAATGTAGCATTGGATCATAGGACTTGCTTTCTGAAGTTTCCTGGCTCTGTTTCCCCTTTGTGTCTGTGGTTCCTTCCAGCTATGTCTCTTCTGAGTGGAAAGGAACTCTGGTGCTCACTGTCCAGGTATAGAGGCCTAGACTGCTCCAGTCCTTACTTTTTGCCCATCGCCCCTTGTATCTACTGACTTTGGGACTGGAAAATACCCCTTCCAGTCTTAGCTTCTGTTCTCCACTTGGCCCCCAGTGCTCTCAGGTGACAACTGCTGGCACTTTGAAGGCCTCCATCACACCCATCAGATGCTTCCTCCTGTCTGACACTCCCTCTGGTGCAGATGCTGAGACCAGGCAGGTCTGTGCGTGGTGGTGGTTGTCTGCTCCACCCTCTTACTTTGGGATTTCTAGTTCATGGTAAATGCTACCCGTGGACATTCAGTTTGGATTATCTAATGCCATGAGAGGATTTGGGGAAGTTAAAAAACAATGCCACCGCCTCAATCTTTTTCAAAATCTGCTCCAGCCTTTGACATGATTATTTTGAATGCAACAGCCCTGAAATGATCAGTCTCCCAAAGCAGAGCTGCAGAGCCCATCTGCCCTACCCTCGTAGGACTCGGGGTCAGACAAGGCTTTCTGAGTCTCCTCTGTCTAAGATGGCACCTCATGTTTGTATTTGCTCGGACCATGGTTTAAATAAGAAGGCAAAACAGCTACCTGAAAGGCGCATGGGGAGAGGGACATTTGGCCACCATGAGAGGGGAAATGAGCCTGTGTGAAGGAATGCATATTTTTTCTTTTCCTCTTTCCTTCTTTTTGTCTTTCCAAGTATGCTTACAACTCATTTTCCTAACTAGATTTAAAAACATTTTTTTTTTTTTTTTTTTTTTGTGATGTGAGATACCAATCTTCAAACAAACTATAGGTGGAGCTCTAAACCTCAGATTCATGTTCCTGTTACTGGTTTTAATGTAGCCTTTTTCTCAAGGAACAACTTCTTCATCAGCTAATTTCAACTCCAACAGAAAAGGAACATAATTTGTATGCAGCATTAAGCCACAGGTGTAAAAGTTCCCAATACACTTGCATTATCTCCCTGATTTTGAAAAGCTCATCCCACATCCTTTTCTTCCCAAGTATTTCCTTTTCAAATTGTATTTGTTATTTTATATTCCCAATGGATTAACAGCAAAAGTTTTAACAACACAAACAGCTTGTTTTTAGTACACATTCCATTACTGCCTTCAGAGCACCCCGATTCCCTAGTAACGGGCAAGGTGGGCTGTATTAGTGTCTCAAAGCATTGAGCTCACCTAGTGTCTCCTTAAGAAGCTAAATCATCTTAAAAAAATTTCCCCCCTTCTGGTGGCTCTAAGTATTCATCCATGAAGGCCTTAAAACAAAACAAAACAAAACAAAACAAAACAAAAACAGGTAAAATGAGTTTTTCATTATTGAAGGCACAGAAATAATGAAATAAGAAATATAGAAATAAGAGTTTTGAAGACACAGAAGAGTTCCCTTTACAACTACCTTCCAAGAGTTGTCTGTAGAAGATCAAGGAGAATCAACACTGGATCTTAGCACTGGGCATGCATATTTATGCTTGTAAAGGGGAAAGAATCTGCTAAGCACTTTCAGCCATTAGTCTGAAAAACCAATTACCATACAGAATCACTTCAGAGAAATCCACAAGAAATATACACAAAAGGGAGTGAGAAAAATTAGAGATCTGGATGCTTGCCTGGTGGAAGAAGTAACCTCTGTGCAAAAGCTTTAAGCTAGATTTTTAAAGTCAGGTCTTGTAATCACATCACTAACAAACGTACAGGGAGGCTCCCAAAATTGGAGGCAGGTAAATTAGAGGGGAGTAAAGTATCCCCAAGAGAGCTAAACTTTAAAACCAAAGTATAAAGTTTCAGTGGTGATATACAAAGTCACCTGAGAGAATGTCTAGAAAGCTTGCAGGACTCCTTTGGAAAGAGACAGTGCATATACGCATACATCCACACATCTACACACAGAATAAGTCACTGTTTCTATATGGTGTAAGTAGCCATATTGTGCTGGGCACAGGGGCAGAAACTACCTCATACAGATATTTGTGTCCCCATTGCTTTGGACAGTGACCCTTAGAAGTTAAACACTCATTTAAAAAATATTTTATTTATTTTTTACAGAGAGGAAGGGAGAGAGGGGTAGAGAGTTAGAAACATCGATCATCTGCCTTTTGCACACCCGCTAATGGGGATGTGCCCACAACCAAGGTACATGCCCTTGACCGGAATCAAACCTGGGACCTTTCAGTCCGCAGGCTGATGCTCTATCCACTGAGCAAACCGGTTCTGGCTAAACACTCATTTTCAATGAACTTTATTGGTGCTCTCACATTAAAAATTAGTTTTATTGTTCTCTTCTAGGCAATACAAGCAATTGCCTAATACCGCCAACCATCCATTTTGTGTAGAAACGAACGCAAACAAGCTGAACACTTGAGGAGTTTTATTTCCCCTGATTTAGAAACCCTGGCTAGGTTAGCTAGGTAAATACTCTGGATCAGCAATCCTTCCTTGAAATGCTGGGATTGTTTGTGGTTTGTGTGAGTGTGACAGAGGAGCTGTAGAACAAGAAGCCCCTTCCAAAAATCAAAACGATTCTAAAAACAAAAGTTATCTTGGCCATGGGTTCCTTTAACTCCTTAGTTCCCCTTCTTCCCTGTTGCTTTCCTTTACCAAGATGGCCGCCGAGCTCTCTCTCCTCATTGGTCGGATTTTCTACAGGTGGCCCCGCCCATCATCTCGCCCCGCCCCCTCCGCCCTACATTCCTGGGAATGAAATTAAACAAGCCAGCGGGAATGGGCGGGGCGGACGCCGGATGTGACGTTTGCGGAAGTCCGAGTGCGGTCCACTGGGACAGGTGGGGAGAGGTCCGGGTGCCCGGGCTCTGAGCGGGGTCTGACTCACGGGGAGCATCCGCTGTGAGTGTGGGGCCTGGAGCCTTCGCCTCCCCCGCCCCGGCCCCCTGCCAGGCCCGCGCGCGAGGCCCGCGCCGGCTCCCTTCCCCAGCCAGGCCCTGCGTGTCCCGGCTGCTCGCACTCCAAAGACCCGGAGACCTTGGATGATTTTGTGTCCCGGGTTGGCCCCTTGGGCTTGAGTGCCTGCAAGGAGGAGGAGGAGGCCTGAGGAAGTTGTCAGGGGGTCCCTGTCCACTCCCCTCCGCCCACTCCTGCTGCTGCTTTTCTCCTCCTCCTGTCTCTCCTTCCCAGCCCTCTGCGACACCTTCCCCCATTGTGCGGATGCTGAGCTCCCCTCTGGAGAGTTGCTCGGCCCGGTAGTACCGGCATCGCTTGCTGGCCTCAAGAGGAGGTTGCATTCACGACTCAGAACATCCTCTCCCGAGAGGTACTGAGGTGTAACAAGCATCCTCTGCGTCCGTTAGCTGTAATGGTCCTGGGCTGAGTGTACTAATTAGGCAAGTTGGGGCGAACTTTTAGGTATGTGGGTGGCTTTCTGAGCCCCTAAAAAGGCCTTGTGGGAGGTGGCTTGCCTTGCATCCCTGGTTTCGTGCTATTAATGAGGGTGTTATAGAAAGGAAGCTTAATGGAAGGAAATGTGACCTAGAGTTAGAATTGGCCAGGTGAGATCTATCTCTGAGAACAGGGGTTGGAGTGGGAAAGGAAACTGGAATGGGAGGATTTCTGCGCAGATCAGAATCCTGACCGAAGGAAATGATCTCCTTTGGGAAGGGGGAAGGTTTAAGATTGAAAAGACAAAATGGGACCAGTTGGCACAGGGCCTTGAATTCCAAAAAGTCATTCTACTATAGTTTGTTTATTCTAGACTCTAGAGCAGCTAGTTAGGATGTGCTGTAATTC
This sequence comes from Pipistrellus hanaki, assembly GCF_964339955.1. Classification (NCBI taxonomy): domain Eukaryota; kingdom Metazoa; phylum Chordata; class Mammalia; order Chiroptera; family Vespertilionidae; genus Pipistrellus; species Pipistrellus hanaki. The sequence continues at coordinate 40,193,917 of NC_140514.1, forward strand.
AATGTGTATAAGTACCCAGAGTCTTTTTGGAAATGGTGTAGAGCTGTGGTCGGCAAACTGCGGCTTGCGAGCCACATGCGGCTCTTTGGCCCCTTGAGTGTGGCTCTTCCACAAAATCCATGGCCTGGCGAGTCTATTTTGAAGAAATGGCGTTAGAAGGAGTTTAAGTTTAAAAAATTTGGCTCTCAAAAGAAATTTCAATCATTGTACTGTTGATATTTGGCTCTGTTGACTAATGAGTTTGCCGACCACTGGTGTAGAGTGACATCTGATGGGAAGCTGGAATCTGATTCTCATAGCAGCGATAACTAGAAAGGTTGTAGAGTTAACTGCAGTGTGAGACCCAGGGAGGGAAAACTCCCAGGTTTTTTGCTTCCAAGTTAACCTTGTGCCTTTTGTTATTCAAAGAGTGCTTAGTCTTTGAAGATAGATTTGAGTAAATTGTTTTCAAGACCTAAATTCCTTTCCCTGAATATGATGAATGATGTAGATTGACTGAAATAGTGGTTTGGTGAGCAAAGTTAGGATTATAAGCAAACATCTCCAGATCAGTTTCCCTAACTAGCCTTGTGCTCCAATATGAAAAAGCACACCACAGGGCAATGTCAGTTATTCTCAGACTGAATAAAAAGAATCAGACTTGAAGTCAGTTTAACATCATGGAAGTTCACTAAGTGTACTCCGCCAGCTACCAGGGTAGATGGGTATAAGTAGCTGGGAGGAGAAATAATGCCAAAAATATAAGGTGCTGCCCCTCTTTTGATGGTGCTGAGGACAGGATCACAGAATGACGGAGTAATTAGTATGAAGGGTAGAACGGAATCCCCTGTGGCCCATTATCATTATATTCCTTGAACCACCTAATGACGGCACAGGAACTGGGATTTTGAGTCTGCCAATCTCATCATTATGATATAGGCTTCCTTGAGGGTCTCAACCTTCTTGTGGGAATGAGACCTTATTTGGTACGAGCCATAGCATATGGTATTGTTCTCTGAATGTCTTCATAAGGTAGAGGCTTGTGGAATAAACACGCTATGTGCTAGGTTGTGCTGGGATGATATGGGCCATGATGTTGATGCCATCCCTTTTCTCTTTTCTGTCTCAGAACTTCTTGGTAATGATGTGTGACCATGGAGACAGAAGCCTCGCTCCCGAAGACCGGGTGAGGGCTCTCTCCCAGATGGGTAGCTCAGTGGAGATAAACGAAGACATTCCACCCCGTCGGTACTTCCGCTCCGGAGTCGAGATGATCCGAATGGCATCCATTTACTCCGAGGAAGGCAACATTGAACATGCCTACATTCTCTATAACAAGTACATGACGTAAGACACCTCCAGGTTCTTTTTCCGGTGACTGATGCCTCACTCACCCTGCTTTTGTGCTCATTTATTTGTTCAGAATTGCTAAAACTAGAGAACTTTACGTCGTCCTTAGCATTAATCATTTGTGCTGGTGGCTCCTACATATTGGCTGTCCTTGACATTCAAAGACATGAGTACTGAAAGTGCTGTTATCATGACTCAGTAATTTCATGAGTAAGAGACTGATTCTTTGGCTGTGCCCACGTGGCCCAGCTGTTAGTCAAGAGAGTTGGTGGTTAAATTGTACCTGTTTGGTATTGATGAATGCTTTTCCTCTCTTCTCTCTGTTAATCATGGGATTAATGCTGAGGAATTACTAATATCCCTCACCTCTGTTTATTTTGTAGCAAATTGAGTGATTCAGGAAAAAGTTTTTTTCTTAACTTTGTTTTTTAACTATTCTGATGCAAATCATCAAATAAGTATTGACTACCTACAGTTGTGTGGCTCCCTTTAGTTGCTTAGCATCTTAGGTAGGTAGGCAGCGTAAATAAAATAAATTCTGTACAACTAACAAGGAGTAACTCCTAAATCCTCAGTCATAGTGAAATGATATGTAATTTAGGAAGGAAATAATGTTAGAGGGTCTCATATATAATTCCTAGTCTTCTTCTTTGAAAATACCAGGGCCTTTTTAAAAATAGTAATTACAGTATATTTTTATGGCTCTTAATAGTTCATAGAGTATTTATTTATTTAAAACATATATTTTATTGATTTTTTACAGAGAGGAAGAGAGAGGGATAGAGAGTTAGAAACATCGATGAGAGAGAATCATCAAATCAGCTGCCTCTTGCACACCCCCCACTGGGCATGTGCCCGCAACCAAGGTACATGCCCTTGACTGGAATCAAACCTGGGACCTTTCAGTCTGCAGGCCGACGCTCTATCCACTGAGCCAAACCGTTTTGGCTCATAAGAGTTTTTAATCTGCATTATTTCATTTGATCTTCACAGTTCTGTGTGCATTTAGTAGTGTACATCCTCCTCCCATTCTACAAATGAGGTAACAAACTCAGGGTTTAGGAATATGCTTTGTTCAACAGTTTGGAGAGACAAAACCCAACATAGGTTCTGTTCTTTTTGTTTTTCCTTTTGGCAATGTTCTGTTGTTTTGGTTTTTGCTTGTTTTTGTTAATCCTCACCTGAGGATGTTTTCTGAAGGGCCTTCTGAGTTCTATTGCCTGACATAGGAAGTACTTTCAGGGCAAGGACCATCTTCATTCAACAAATACACATTGTGTATACCTATATGTACTTGGCACGGTGCTAGGACCTGGATAACTTAGTAGGTAAAATGGCCCCTACCCTTATGGGTGTACCTTTTTTGTAATGGGAGAAGACAATAAAGAGAGAATCAAATAGTAACTATATAGTCACAAAATGGGAAAAATGCTATGAAAGCAACAGAGAGTGCTATGACTGAGAATAAGCAATATCTAATTAAATAGGGTAGTCAGGGTAAAGTCCGTCTGAGAAGATGAGATTAAACTGAGACTTGAAGGATACAGTAGAGCTGGTCATGGTGTTTGGAGTGTAGCAAGAGAGGAAGAATGGCTCCAGAGGAGGTCAGAGAGTTAGGTAGGACCAGATCTTGTAGAACCTTACAGGTTTGTGTTTTATCTTGAGAGCAATAGAAAGCCATTAAAATGTGTTAAGTGAGGTTGTGACCTAATCTTATATCTTAAAAATATAAATTTTGGCTGCTGCGTGGTGAATGGTGGAGTATTGAGAGAAGGCAGGGACTTAGTCAGGAAGCAGAGCCATTCAGGAGCGGGCTAGTGGCTTGAAGGGACGTGGATGTGGTGTACTGGAGGTAGAGTTCATGGGACTTACTTATAGTTTGAGAAAGATGATAGTATAAAGATTGACCTCGGCTTTCTTCCTTTTGTAATTTAGAATGTGGTGGTCTATTTACTGAAATGGGAAGAATGGTGTTGAAAAGGGGAGATTCAAGAGTTTAGGTCTGAGGTTGTTTTTGTTTTTTTGTTTTTTTTTTAATATGTTTTTATTTATTTTAGAGAGAGAGGAAGGGAGAGGGATACAGAGATAAGAACATGTCGGCTGCCCCCCACCAGGGATAGAGCCCACAGCCGGGCATGCACCCTGACTGGAAATCTGTCCAGTGACCTCTTGGTTCCTGAGTCGACACTCAACCACTGAGTCATAACTGTCCAGGCCTGGGTTTTCTTTGACACGTTAAGATGTTAAATTTGAGATGCCTGTGAGATATCCAAGTAGAGATGTCCAGTAGGAAGTTGAATGTACCAGTCTGAACCCAGAGAAGTCTAAGTTGGAAATACAAGTGCCGGAGTCCTCAGCACACGATGGTTCTTAAGCCATGAGAACCACGGAGACATTCTGGCACAGATGTTGTTAATCTGGGCCAGGGACCCACAGGGATTCAGAGCTAGAACTTGGTGTCTATGAACTTGGTTGGGAAAAATTTTCCTTATTTTTACTAACCTCTAACTGAAATTTAGCATTTTCCTCAATTTTGAATATAGACCTCAAATAATATAGGCATACCTCGAAGATATTGTGGGTTCAGTTCCAGACCACTGCAGTAAAGCAAATCATGCAATAAAGTGAGTCACATCAATTTTTTTATTTTCCAGTGCATATGAAAGTTATGCTTATACTATACCTTGCTCTAGTAAGTGTGCAATAGCCTTATGTCTAAAAGAAAAAACCCCCACAATGTACATACCTTAATTTAAAAATACTTTATTGCTAAAATTGCTAGCCATCATCAGAGCCTTCAGCCACTTATAATCTTTTTGCTGGGGGAGGGTCTTGCCTCTATGAAGCACACTAAAATGAGGCATGCCTGTATTTGTAATTTTGTCACCAATAGAAATCAAGATATTGTCATATCACATAATTTTTACTGCTATCTCAAGGTAGCATTTACACTTAATATCACCTCATAATTATAGTACAGAGTTATTAAATCTGTGACAAGATCCTGCCAAAACCAGTTTGGCTCAATGGATAGAGCGTCGGCTTGGGGACTGAAGGGTCCAGGGTTCGATTCCGGTCAAGGGCATGTACCTTGGTTGCGGGCACATCCCCAGTAGGGGGTGTGCAAGAGGCAGCTAATCAATGACTCTCTCTCATCAATGTTTCTAACTCTCTATCTCTCTCCCTTCCTCTCTGTACAAAATCAATAAAATATTAAAAAAAAAAAATCTGTGACAAGATCCTGTTTTTTAATGTAATAACAATACATTAATAAATGCATTAAAAAAGATCACCTTAGTAAAGAAGCACATGTCACAATTTTTCATATTTTGAAAATAATATTTCAGTAGAATTGGCTTCTTTAGTAATTCTTTGTATTTTATTCATTCATTCATTTATTTATTTAATTAGTTATATCTTTGAAAAGAGTCTGAGGAGGAGTCATCATCTGTAGGCTTCATCAGATGCCAGAAGGATCTGTAGCACATAAAAGGATCAGAATCCTGGATAATGAGACTATAGAATGAGAAAAGGGGTCCGGGACTGAGCCCTGAGGTGGGTTAGTGGAGGGAGGGCAGGCAAGGGAGACTTTGAAGGAAAGTTCGAGAGGCAGGAGGAAGTCCAAGTGAGAGTGGGACCGTGAGTCAAAAGAGGTCAGTGTTTGCAGAGAGGAGCCAGCTGGGTCAGATGGGTGAGGGTTTGGATGTGGTAACGTGATGTCATTGGTGATAAGCAGTTTCACTAGAAGGATTAAAGAAATACTTGATTAGAGTGGGTTGAATGGTGAATGAGCAGTAAGAAAGTAGGGACAGTGAGTATACCGTGATTAGACTTTTTGTAAAGAAGTAAATATTTTTGGCTTTGCAGGCCATTTGATCTGTTTTGCAGTGTGAAAACAGCCATAGACAGTACATGAATGAAAAGGTATGCCTGTGTTTCAATGAAACTTTATTTACAAAGACAGATGGTGATCTGGATTTGACCGACTAGCACAGTTTGCCAAGACCTGGCATAGTCAACTCTTTGTAGAAGTTTGGATAGGAAGTAAAGTGGAAAAATGAGGAAGTAATTGAAGGGGGACAAGGATTGTATAAAAAATGCGGTGTGTGTTTTAAGATGGGAGGTTCTAGAGCATCTTTTTTGCTATGGAAAAGATACTGTGGAGAAGGAGAGGCTGCTGTTACAGAAAAGAGAGCGTTTAACTGTAGCAGTAAAATACTAAATAGGCAAATGGGTGGTAAGATTAAGGGGACAGGGATTCTCGCCCTGAGGTTGAGCGTCGACCTATGAACCAGAAGGTCACGATTCAATTCCCAGTCAGGGCACATGTCCTGGTTGCGGGCTTGATCCCGAGAGTGGGGCATGCAGGAGGCAGCTGATCAATGATTCTCTCTCATCATTGATGTTTCTATCTCTCTTTCACTCTCCCTTCCTCTCTGAAATCAATACAGAAATATATATTTTAAAATGAGTACAGGGGTTCTTAAGAAATTGATATTTTCTGACTTGATGTTACTTTGAGTGGCATGTGTTAACAGCGAGACTGATATGGGGAGTCTGTCCCCGTATATGGTTCCCCTTATAATATGATGAATTAGGCTTAGAGGAGAGTTGAATGAGAGAAAGGTGGTTTGTGGCAGCTCATGTACTTAATTTGTTCGATTTGGGATATAATTTGGGATTTTGTTGGATGGGCTTGACCTGGATCAATAAATGTAGCTACTTTTATTTTTCTTACAGATATCATTAAGACCCTAAATCTGATTCTTGAAACAACAGGCCCTAAGGGTAGGAAAAATGTTCTAGCTCTATTCTCATTCTGTTTTTCCGCTGCGTTTTACTTGGTCTGTTCCTGTCAGTAACAATGGCTCACTTTGGCAATTATTACAACTGAGGAGAGAGGAGGCAGGGGGGCAGGCATTCACGTCACCACTCCTCTGCCTCCCCCACTATTGAGAGTCATTGTTCTTGTTCTAGACCTTTTGTGGATCCTTTAATTCGGGAATTTAAAAGGTATGTTTGTTCTTTTCCTTGGAGCAGTTCAGGCATCTGAGTGATCTCAAGCACATTCCCCGCCTCAGAGGTTTTCCCTGCTGCAGGAATGCTTTGCCTTTTGCAGACCCTGGGGTAGAAGAAAGACCTTCAGCATATTAAAGCAGCACATACTTTCATGATGAGCACAGACAGTAATCCAGGCAGTGGATTCTTTCACAGCTTTTTATGGTCATTGACCAGGCTACATAGAAGGGAGTTACAGAGGACTTCAGCAATTCCTGTCTGCTCTCTGAGCTCCTGAAACACAAACCCACTTTCTGAAAATGGCCTGTCACCTGTCCTGACAAGGGTTACTACTGGAATTGGGGTTTATAAACCAAAGAGGTCTTCGTCTCTGATTATGCTCACTTTGCTGATTAACTTTTTAAGATTGGAAGAAATGAAATGAGAGTCCTTAAAACATTCATGTTATGTAATTTCTGCTTGACTTTTTGAATTAGTTATTTTTATACAAATTAATATTTGTTCAGGATTAAACTTTTTTCCCAAAACATACAGCAAGGGAGATATTAAAATGAAAAGTCTCATCTACCATAGGTAACTATTGTTATATACTAGAAAATGTTTATGTCCGTGCAAGCACATGGGCTCGCATGTTTCTCCTTGTTTCTCCAAGCATGAATGAAATCATACAATATATTTTGTTCTACAACTTGCTTTCTTAACAGTCCTACCTATCTTTCCGTATCAGGACATTCTGATTCATCTCACTTTGCCTCAGAGCTGTTTCTTCCGCCACATCTCTTCATGGCTCTCTCTCCCCCAGTTCTTACCGAAATGCCACCTTGTCAGTGATGCCCTTAGCTGGCCAATCTAAAACCTTAACCCCTCCCCACTCTCCCCCCATTACCCATTTCCCTTTTCTAGCAATGACTTTTCCTCGCAATGATTATCTACATACTTTTTGTTTTGTTTGTTGTCTGTCCCCCCACTGTAATGTACACTCTTTGGGGAGGAATTTGTGACTGTCATTCACTGTCAAATCCCTAGCCTTTACAGTAATGCCTGACCCCATAGTCGATGCTCTATAACTATTTGTTGGATCAGTGGATGAGTGATTATGTTTTTTTTTTTTTTTTTTTTTTGTTTTTTTTTTAAATAAGTTTTTATTTTTCATATTATTACAAATGTTCCTTCCCCCCCCCCCCCCCACCATTGCTCTCCTCCACCAGGTTCCCACCCCACCCTCTGCCCTTTCCCCTCTCCCCATTGTCCTCATCCATAGGTGCACAGTTTATGTTCAGTCTCTTTTCACGCCCCCCTCTCCCCTTTTCCCCAAGAATCGTCAGTTCACTCCCCTTCCATACCTCTGATTCTATTATATTCAACAGTTAATATTGTTCATCAGATTTTTTTAATTTCCTTGGTTTTTAGATTCACTTGTTGATAATTACGTATTTGTTGTTCATAATTTTTATCTTTGTTTACTTTCTCTTCTGAAAGAACCCCCTTCAGCAATTCATATAATTCTGGTTTGGTGGTGATGAACTCCTTTAGCTTTTTTTTATTAGTGAAGCTCTTTATCTGGCCTTCGATTCTGAGTGATAGCTTTGCTGGGTAGCTTATTTTTGGCTGTAGGTTCTTGCTATTCATCACCTTGAATATTTCTTGCCATTCCCTTCTGGCCTGCATGGTTTCTGTTGAGAAGTCAGCTGACAATCGTATAGGTGCTCCTTTATAAGTTACTACCTTCTTTGCTCTTGCTTCTTTTAATATTCTCTCTTTATCTTTTGCTCTTGGAATTTTAATAATGATGTGTCTCGGTGTGGTCCTCTTTGGATTCCTTTTGTTTGGAGTTCTGTGCGCTTCCTGGACTTGTAAGTCAAATTCTTTCACCAGGTGGGGGAAGTTTTCTGTCACTATTTCTTTCAGTATGTTTTCCATATCTTGCTCTCTCTCATCTTCTGGAACCCCCATAATTCTGATGTTGGTTCGCTTGAAGTTGTCCCAGAGGTTTCTTACATTATCTTCAATTTTCTGGATTCTCTTGCCTTCTAGCTTCTGTGGAGGAGTGTCTTCTGGCTCTTTATGTTCCAAATCTTTGACTTGATTCTTGCGATCTTCCCTTCTGTTTTTAGGACTCTGTAGAATATTTTTTATTTCAGACAATGTATTCTTTATTTCTTGTTGATCCCTTATCATTTCTTGTTGACTCCTTATTAATTCTAGTTGATCTCTTTTCATATCCTCATAGGCCTTATCCATCTTTTCTAGGAAATTCTTGAAAAACCTTATAAGCGTAGATTTGAACTCTATATCCAGACGCTTTTTGTCCTCCATTTCTTTCGTTTGTGATCTATTTTGTTGTCGCATTTCGCAGTTACAGATGGGACGGGGTTTCAGGGTGGAGCCTGCAGCTTTGGCTTCCGTCAGCCCCGCCCTATGCGGGTCCTTCAGTGCTCGCTGCCGGCGCCTCTGAGAGAAAGGTGCCCTCGATTTTCGCCTGCTGCCAAACAGTCTATGCTCTCCCACAATGAGCCCGGTATTGGGGTTCAGTTCAGTTGGAAGTGGAGTTGGAGGTGGCGTTCACAGCAGTCTGGAGCCCCAGTCTCCTTCCCGTCAGGGCAATCCCGCGGCACAGCGGACCGTCCCTTCTCTGGGGGCAGTGTGCGTGCCTCCGGGACCTCCTTTCTCCGCTACCCCGGGGTTCCGACTTACAGCCCAGCTCCCTATGGCTGAGCCTGAGTCCCCGGGGTCTGGGGAACTGGGATTCAGAGCAGTCAGGGGCCCAGCACAGTCGGAGTTTTATCTCCTTTCCGCTAGGGAACGCCCGCCAGGCACTCGGCCTCCCTCCTCTCCGGCTCCGTCCTCTCCGCGCGCGCCGCGTGTCTCCGTACCTTGGGCTTTTACAGCTCCTCCGTGCTTCCTTCTGGTTTTCTCCTTGCTTCTTGTTGTAGGATTTCCAGTCAGTCGACTTTCCTGTAGTTCTGGGTAATGTCCATTTTATATTTTAGTTGTATTTTATTAAAATTGTTGTGTGCGGCTGCGGCTAGTTGCCTACCCGAGCAGCCATCTTGGATTCTCGGGGAAGAATCGGATGAATGATTATGTTATTTATCACATTTGGGTACACCATAATTTATTGAATAAACCTGTCTATGGCATTTAGTTTTCTAATTTCCCCTGCTTTTACAAATAATGCTATATAAAATAATCTTATACTTATACCCTTGTACTATTGTATAGGATACATTCCTAGAAGTAGAATTGTGAGTTTAAAGGATAAACACATTTTGAATATTTAATAGTTGTATCCCACTCCCTCCCTTCCCTAAGGAAAAAAAAACAGTATCAAATTATAATCCTGGTAGGAGTGTATAAGGACACTCATTTTCCTGTATCCTTGCCTAACTGGTTGTAATTAACCTTTAAGACTTTGCCAAACTGAAAGATGAAAATGATACATTAATTTCAATTTCTTTCATGATAAAGTTGAATATCATTTTATATTTATTCACCGTTTGTATTTACTTTTCTCTTTATCTCTTTCCCCCACATTGTACTATTAGGTGGTTTTTCCTGTGTTTTTGCCAATGATTCTCTTTGTTTTGGTACATATCCTCTCTCCATGCTGTAACCAGAGCCACCCCAGAGAACAGTATACATCTGGGCCACAGCTCTTCTTTGCCTTGAACGTTTCTGGCTGTAGTGCTAATATCTTCATCTATTCTTCTTGTTCATATCTTTTATTTGTTTATTTATTAGTAAAAACAGTCATATGAGTACTTAGCAGATGTTAGCTATATGTTAGGCACTGTGCTCAGTTCTTTATTTTTGTTATCTCTTTAAGCATCACAGCTATCCTATCAGGTGGTATTATTTTTCTCCATTTCTATGTGTGTATACACACACACACACACACACACACACACAAACACACACACACACTCTGAAGAATGGTGAGATTGAGTAATTTGTCTGAGGTCACAGTAAATAGCCAAGCCAGGATTGAACCGGGGCAGGATGGCTCCAGAGCCTGTCCGAACCACTAAGCTCTCTTTCCTCCAGTATGGGAAGGGGGTTATGTTGCCCAGACTCTGCTCTCAAGAGTCCCTTCTGCCCATATGTCCCCATTCAGAAAATGGACAACAGTTGAAACAAGAGAAAGGTATTCATGTATAGGCCGGAAAGTTTTATCCTTACTTATAAACTAGGTTCTACTACTCCCACTCTTGTCTCATCCACCCTCTTTCCCTTGCTCCCTACTTTGATTAGTTACTGTATATACTTCCTGTGGAATAAATAGATATACATATATATCATTGTCCCCTTTCTTACAAGGAAGCATACCATATGCACTTTTTATTTGCACTTTGATTTTTTTCATTCAGCTCCTCCAGAAGTTTAAGTCCATTCTATTCATCAGATCGTTATTGAGTGCCTCTTTCTACAAGGCCCTGTATTGGTGTTAGAGGAATATACAAAGAGGCATGAGACAGAAATCCCTCGGCCTTGGGGACTTTACAGTCTCTTCAGGTTGTATGTAATACATATAACATGAACATATTACGTACAGGTATTGTCTAAGCTTCTCGGTACTTATATGATGCAAGGAATATTCCTTGAAGGAGCATGGATCCCAAAGGAAAACAAGCCAACGATAAAGGTCACATGGGGCTGCGAATAGAAATAGAACATGGGTTTTCCTTTAGCTTCCTGCCCTTGGCTGCTAAGCGCTTCCCTGAAGGATTATTTGTGACTGAGATCCTTTCATTGGGAAGCCAGAATGTCTTCCAACGAGAAAAGAATGTCTCTGGCAGAGTGTTTTTGGGCAGAGGACAGGCTCCCCTCCCCCCGCCCCCGTATTTTTGTTGTGGAGTCCGGTCCTGGTGCTGCGGGCCTGGTTTGGGAGAAAAGAGACTCTCTGTTGCTGTTTATAGGCTGGAGGTGGGCGGGGAACATGGCCTGCCTGCACGGGCCTGTTCCCCCTCGCCTGCACATCTGGACCCCGGCATGCAGTGGCTGCAGGAAAGGGAGGTGCATTGCTTCGGAGTCTTTGGACATTTCTCTGTATCCTCACCGTTCTGATCTGTTTCCTTAGGCTCTTTATTGAGAAACTACCCAAACATCGAGATTACAAATCGGCTGTCATTCCTGAAAAGAAAGACACGTTAAAGGTGGGTCTTCATTTTCATTGGTGCCCATGAAACAGCTTTGCAGTGGCACACACTGACTTCAGGGTATAGTAGTAGTGGCTGCATCTGAGCATCAAATCCTGCAATAGGAGATGAGGCCATTTCACCAGATCAGTGTGAAACAGCAGGTATGGTACCGTAGGGAGTATTTTAAATTGTTTTTGGAAATATTGTTGCCACTGCCAACTTGACTTTTCTATTTAATTAGCTTGGACTTGTTCTAATTTTCAGTATTTCTGTCTATCTCAGAAATTAAATGAGATTGCGTTTCCCAGAGCAGAACAGCTGAAGGCAGAGCTGTTAAAACGATATACCAAAGAATACACAGAACATAATGAAGAAAAAGTGAGTATGTAATAATAAAAAAAAGGAAATTAATTTGTTTTCTTAGGCTGTGCCCTGTGATACTTTACTATTTTTGGCAAAGACCAGAACTCAGAAAGGTAGAATGCAAGTGTGTAGGCTGAGTGTTCTAACACAGATTTAGCCTGCCTGTCTACCTGTTTGAAATAATAGATTGCTTTTTCCAAGCCATTTTTAAATCAGTCCTGCTAGGAAGAGGCAGTTCAAGCTCGCAGAGGAGCTCCCAGGGCGCCTTCGGGGGTCGGCGTCAGTGCACGTGCTCCCTGCAGGCGACCACGTTGTGCTGCAGCGCTTTGCTGAGCTCTGTTCTGGACTCTGCTGGGAAAACCACCAGGAGGTGAACTGTTAAGAGGCATATACTTCTTCATTTTTTAATCCTCACTGGAGGATTTTTTTTTTCATTGACTGACTTTTTTAGAGAGACTGGAAGGGAGAGAGGGAGGGGATGAGTGAGGAGAGAGAGAGAGAAAGAGCAGGGGGGTGGGGAGGGAGGGAGGGAGAGAGAAAGAGAGAGAGAGAGAGAGAGAGAGAGAGAGAGAGAGAGAGAGAGAGAGAAAGAGAAACATCAATTGGTTGCCTTCCAAATGAGCCCCAACTTGGGCTGGAGATCAAACCTACAACCCATGTATGTGCCCTTGACTGGGAATCGAACCTGCAACCCTTTGGTACATGGGCCAACCTCTAACCACTGCTCAGGGGTTTCACTGGCCAGGACTGTGAGGCATATATTTCTAAGGCACCAAGTGAGTGAAAACCTTAATGGGGGATATTAGTACTTAATATTTCCTGTTCACTAAAAGTGTCGCTCTGTGTTGAACTGACCACCAGAACATTTCAGAGGTTTCATTTTGGATTAAAAATTCAATAGAAACCGCTGAGACTGGTTTGGCTCAGTGGATAGAGCATTGGTCTTCGGACTGAAAGGTCCCAGGTTCGATTCCGGTCAAGGGCATGTACCTTGGTTGCGGGCACATCCCCGGTGGGGGTGGTGCGAGAGGCAGCTGATTGATGATTCTCTCTCATCAATGTTTCTAACTCTCTAGCCCTCTCTCTTCCTCTCTGTAAAAAAAAAAAAAAAAAAAAAAAAAAAAAAATTCAATAGAAACCCCAACATAGCAGGTATGAGTTTGGATTTGGTTCTGTTTTATAGCCTTACTTGCGATATAGAATAAATGCATGGCACAGTTAGAGAATAAAACTGTATATGATACCAGTTATGAAATGCAGACAGTAAGTTGCATCAAGATTTCAATAAAGAAGAAAATACATTAGTTAGAGTCATTGGGAAGGGTACTGAGAGGAATGGGAGAAGAATAGGTATATGGTGGCTAGATAGACAGGAGCGGGTGACTTCCATGGGTGTAGAGGTACTCAGGGAGCATGAATCCTATGTTGGAAAATCAGGCCAGAGCAGAAGTACATTTTGGGAAATCCCCCTGCTGAATAGCCTTGTCCTCCTATTCTTTCTTTTTAGAAGAAGGAAGCAGAGGAATCTGCCCGGAACCGGGCCATCCAGCAGGAGATGGAAAAGGAAAGGCAGAGGGTGGCACAACAGAAGAAGCAACAGCTGGAGCAGGAACAGTTCCATGCCTTTGAGGAGATGATTCGGAACCAAGAACTAGAAAAAGAGCGGCTGAAAATTGTGCAGGAGTTTGGGAAGGTGGACCCTGGCCTCGGCGGCCCTCTGGTGCCTGACTTGGAGAAGCCCTCCCCGGCTGTGTCCCCCGTGGCGCCTGTTGCGCCCACACAGCCTTCAGACTGTAATACAACCGTGAAACCTGCCAAGCCACCGGCGGTGGACAGGTCCTTGAAACCTGGAACATTGCACAACTCAGAAAGTGAGTCCTTTTGCTCCTGCCCTCTCTCATCTTAGCTGCAGCTAAACAGTGTGTCATTCTGGGGCATTCTGCCTAAGATTACCTCCATGATCCCACTCATTAGGCTGTGGTCACAGCGTCCATTTGATCACTATCGCTAGACTGCATCCTGTATTATGAAAGTGGCCTTTCCTTAAGCCATATAATCTACCTGGACCTTGTTCAGTTTTCGGAAGAACTAATAATATCCTTGAAAGTCCCACCCTCAGCTTTTAAAAGGGTTATACAGAGATTTGAAATGTTCAGTGAACTAGAGACTACTATTGGCCCTTTGTAAAGGACACTTGAAATTTATGTTGCTGCTTTTTAGTGTGACAGCTGACTTTAAAGGGGGCCACTAATGAATTCACACCAGCTGGGCTGAAAACCTCCTGATCCTGAAGGAACTTAGTCCAGGTGAATATTGTGTACGAGTGACCCGGTGCACAAAATTCGTGCATATTAAAAGGGGATTAATTAGAGGAAATAGTTCAAAATTGCTATTTGCCCTTTCTCTATAATAGAAGTGTCAGAGATGAAAGAAAATTAGTAAAATGTATATGAAAGCCTTCTCCTGTCAGAGTCTGAGGCTCACCACGGGACTCAGAGTCAAGGCCCTGCCCACCCACATGCACCTCAAAATCGAGTGAGACCCAGACCCGGTGGCTCCCCACATTGGGCTAGATCCAGACCTGGCCAGTCCCACCCTTGTCAAGCCCTGCTGGGCAGGGGCCGTAGCCTCACTTCCCCTGGCCTGGTGCCAGGATGGGGGGGCGTGCCCTGAGGTCCCCCTGCCCAGACTGGAGCGGGGTCATGCCTTGAGGTCCTCCGTCAAGCCCCGCCAGGTGGGGGACATGGCTTGAGATCCCCTGTCAAGCCCCACTGGGTGGGGGCACAGCCTGAGTTCCCTGAATCCAGCACTGGGGGTGCACCTTGAGGTCCCCCGTCAAGCCCTGCTGGGTGGGGGGGCGTGGCCTGAGTGCCCCTGTCAAGCCTCATCTGGTGGGGGCCACAGCCTGAGGATCCCCTGCCTGGCACTGGGGCAGGGGGAGCAGCCTGAGGTCCCCCTCAGGTCTCTGATGATTGCTTTTTAAGGCTCCTTAAGGGAACTTGGCCTTAGCTGTAGTTGCAGCCATCTTTGTGATGGAGTGATGGTCAATTAGCATATTCTTGCTTTATTAGATAGGCTAGTAGGTGATAATTCAGTCTAGCTATAAACACCATTAGCAGTCTTTCCTCCTCTCACTAGTGATGGACTATCTGAGAAAGTAACAATAGCTTCAAATTGATGAGTATACCTTAATTGTTAGAATAGATTGTTTTGGGTAGGAATATGCTTTCAAGTAGTCTTTAAGGAAGTCTGCTGTGCAGAAGATCCGCTTAAAAAGATGATGTGAGTGGGCCAGGGCTGCTAGACTCTGAAGCCTGGCCTTTAGGATTTTCTCCCACATACTCGGCAGACTTATCTCTCACTACCGTTCCCTCACATATGGTCTGTGCTTTGGTCAAGTTGGACTCTCATATTCCCAGAATAGTCCCTGGACTATCTTATCCAAAGAGGTTTGTTAACATTTGCCCTGAATCTAAAATCTCCTTTCTCTATCTCTGCCTTCCCTGATTTCTTAACGTTTTCCCAGATCTTCTTCTCTTCAATGAAACGATTCTAAAAACTCCCAGAGCTCTTATTACCTGTAGAGGTCATTACCTGATAGTACAGTCATCAGTCAGTAACTGGGTTTTAACTTCCTGCCTGCTAAGGGCTTGAGTGTTACTCCTCTCTGTGTTCCCTGTGGGCTGAGCACAGAGTCTGTTTGGTAAGTGATTATCGAATTGAAAGGACTGAGCCAAACCTTCATTCAGAATCCTCAGATACCGGCATCAGACTGCCACGTGACTGCTTGACTCCTGGTCTGACACTGTAACCTCTATAGCGGTCCAGATCCTGCTTTTAAGTGTGCAGAAGCAGAACATCCTCTTTTTTTTTTCTTTCTTTTTTTTTAATGAAAATGTGTCCATGAAAGATACCCCCGGATTTTAGCCTGCTGGCTCTCTCACGGCTTTCTCCCTGTGTTCAGGAACTGGGTCCGTTCTTGGCATTCTGAACCAGGCTTATAAAGCTGCTTTGTTTGCACATGCCTTTTATGAGGACCAGAAGGATTTTTTTGTTTTATCATTTTCACTTGCTTCTAAATTAATAAATTCTGAAGTAAGTAGTTGCCCATATTACTTTCTGTTATCTAGAATATATTCTGGTGTGTTTCTTTGAAAGGCATATCCTTTGATATTTTTATCTAAAATAAAAGAGATATTTAAGATAAAAGTAAAAATTTAACTGAATGAGGAGGTTATTTTTTAATTCTTTGTATTAATTCCTGAATAGCTCAGAAATTTTATATATATATGTTTTTTATTGATTTCAGAGAAGAAGGGAGAGGGAGAAAGAGATAAAAATATAAATGATGAGAAAGAATCACCGATTGGCTGCCTCCTGCATGCCCCTCACTAGGGATCAAACCCGAAACTCGACCAGAATCGAACCCGGAACAACTGGCCAGGGCAGAAGAAACTTATTTTAAGTAGTAGTGTACCCTTGTCTTGAATAATTGAAGTCTTTTTCTTTTTCTTTTTAAAAAATATCTTTATTGATTTTTAGAGAGAGAGGAAGGGAGATAGATAGAGAGATAGAAACATTGATGAGAGAGGAACATCATTCATCAGCTGCCTCCTGCACGCCCCCGACTGAGGATGGAACCTGCAACCTGGGCATGTGCCCTGACTGGGAATTGAACCGTGACCTCTTGGAATTGAACCGTGACCTCTTGGTTCCTGGGTTGACGCTCAACTGTTGAGCCACACCAGCTGGGCTGAAGCCTCTTTTCTTCTCTTGAAATCTTGTACTCCCATTGGCTATGGTCAGGGGTTGGAAGTGAGACTTTATAACCCTCTTCCTTCTGCCATTTAGGATGAAATTCCCTCTCACTGTCTGAAGTTGGGGGCAAAGAGCAATGATAGGACATTGCTCTCCCAGGGTTGACAGCACTGTGTGCTTGGGAAGTCTCTGCCCGCGGTCTCAGATATTTCCCTTTTCTCCGTTACAGCTCCTACAATTGATGGGCTGCGCCACATGGTGGTGCCCGGGAGGCTCTGCCCACAGTTTCTCCAGCTAGCCAGCGCCAACACTGCGCGGGGCGTGGAGACATGCGGCATTCTCTGTGGAAAACTGGTAAAAACAAATGCTTTTCTGAGCTGAGACTTGTTTCTTCCCCCCGTGGCCTCTCTCAGCTCTGACAGAAGATAAGCGTGGTCAGTTACTCTTTGTACCAGTCCCTCTGTCCAAGGAACCACGGACAGCAGCGTAATGCAATGTCCCTTTGAATTTGGTGACCGTATCTGATTGATTTTCAGAGTCCCTTGAATTTAACTGATTATTTTAATGCCAATAATAAGAAATACCTACTTCTACACTTGGTAGGAAGATCCAGTCATTATCTATATACCTTTTTTCAAGCACCTGCTTTATGGTAGGACCTGGGGGTATGAAATATGTTAAGACACACGTAACATGTGTCCACAGATAGAACCCAAGCACTTTGGCAAGGTGGGAGATGCACACCAAAAGATAAGTAGCATGCTGAATAGTATGTACAATACAAGCACTAAGAACGTGGAAGAAAGAAAGACCATTGAATGGAGGCTCTTACAGACCCATTACTCACTGCTGAATGAATAAATACGAGTAAATGTATGAAGCGGAATAGACTCGGACTGAGCCTTAAAGGATGAGAGGTACTTAGAGAAGCAGTAACGGGGAAACTACTTAAGACATGAGCAAAGGAAGAGAAATGGCACTGTATGCGGAGCTTCCTGAGAACCAGCAGCAGACCCATTTCACTTCAGAGGAAATTCCCACGGGGCTGTGGCCATCTGTGACCAGCAGAGTGCCCCCAAGGGAATGCACATGAGCAGTCAAGGTTGTGAACCACAGGCGGGGACTCAGGGAGCAAGGTGCAGACTGGGGTGGGATGGCCTTCACTTACACAGATGTTGAGCTTTTCACTGCTGGGACAGAGTGGGGTTGCCTAAGTGCCCGGGAATCATGATGGGCTGTTTCTTCATCGACAGATGAGGAATGAATTTACCATCACCCACGTTCTCATCCCCAAGCAAAGTGCCGGGTCCGATTATTGCAACACGGAGAACGAAGAAGAGCTTTTCCTCATACAGGACCAGCTGGGCCTCATCACGCTGGGCTGGATCCACGTAAGCGATGCCGGGCTCTCGGGCCAGTCTCTTCTCTCACGATGTCAGCACACGGCCAGTTTTTTTCTTAGAGCAAAGGGAATCGCATTCAGAGTATTTAGATGATTATGTCTCCCGAGATGCGCACTTAACTTACCTAGCAAACTTTACTGCTTATGCTCCAGTATTGATTTCTGGGAACTACTCAGGGCTTTACAATTTTTTAATTAATTATTTTAAAAAAAATAAAAATGGACTTGTTTTCCCGATGTCCCAGATTCCTTGTGAGTGTGAATGGTGATGGAATGCTGGCCTAGAATATAAGGACATGAACTATGCCTACTTCAAACATAGTCTGTATGTTCCTAAAAGTATATAGCTCAAAATATTTTAAATGAGCCAAGGAAGTTAATTCAGATGTTTGCATTTATTTTTTCTTAAAGCAACATATACCTTTTGTAAACCAGAAGGGCCACCAATATAGGTGATTTTCAAGTATCTGCATATCTTACGTAATCTTTTGGTAATTTTCAGGTAAAAATATAATTCTAAAGATTATTTCTTAATTTTTCTTTCTTTTCATTTTCAATTCCTCACTCTCACAGACCAGGCTGATTTTCATGTTGTGTGCCAGGGTTACATACAAACACGTCAGCTCCCTTCAGGATTTGGAAAGATGACTCATACTTGTATGTTAGGATTTGGGAAATACCCAGGCAGCAGTCCCTGTGCCTCTGTCCTTTATTCAGTTTCAGTACATAAATAGATGTCTTCCATTTTGTATCCCCATTGGACAGAAATCTTGTTCCTTCTCTGCCAGGGGTTACAGATTTAAGTAAGATATGATTCTGGTTTCATGAAGGAAATTAGACACAGAGACAAGTTATAACTCCTCACAGGAGGCAAAATGGGCCAAGTGCCTTGAGGAGCGAAGAGAGCCCTGTGGGATTCAGAGGGGGGAGGATCACTTGGTATGATTTATTAGAATTTTTACAAGATGGGCCAAGGGAGAGTTCTGTGTGACAGGGAAGGCACTGGGACAGGCAGACGTGCCCGGAGCATTGAGGTCAGTTTGCTGAGTTTATGGTTCATGCCAGGAAATGGTAGCAGATAAGCTTTAAAGTGATACATTGGGTAGACAAGCAGAATAGTTCTCCTTTTTAGTAAGTTCTGGTAGAGACTCTTAAAGGCACACCCCCCCCCCCCCGTATTTGTTATTCTTTCTTCTTTTATTAACATAGTTGACATTATATTCATTTCAGGTGTACAGTATAAATTTACATTTTGAGTAGAGCAAACAATGCTTTAGAAAAAATTTTTAAAAAGGCAGTTTTAAGATAAGTTGAGGCAGAGAGATTATTTAAGAGGTTCATGTGGTTATATATTCTAATTCTGAGAGCTAGGATGATGGCATTGTGCTTAGGTAGGAAGAGATGCATGTAGGACTCCAGAGGATGTGGGGAATGAGTAAGAGGAGGATGATGAGTAAAAGTCAGTGATGACTTAGAGATCTGGGGCATGACTCGTGGGAGTGGCAGTGATCATCTCATAAGCAGAAACAGGGGCTCCAGGGGGAGGACTTATTTTGCAAGTGGGATGAATGGTGTTCAGTCTGAGCATGTTGAATGGAAGGTACTAGTGAGACATTAAATCTGTGGAGATAGTTGTCAGGCTGTTGGAAGTGTGGCTGGAGCTTGGGAGCAAGGCCAAGGCTGAAAGATCTGGAAACCTCTGCATAGAGCTGATCTTGGAAGTCTTGGAACTGGAGGAGAGTGGGGAGCAAGAAGAGATTCGCTGGAAGCCTTGGGGACAGGCTCCCTGGGGGGACATAGGAAGCAGGCAGGAATGAAGCAAAGAGATGTAAGAGAAAGATGAGCGTAGTGCTAAGGCACAGAAACCAAAGGAGGAGACACGTTTTAAGAAGAAACTTCAGGCCCAGCCTGTGTGGCTCAGTGGTTGAGCACTGACCTATGAACAAGGAGGTCACAGTTAGATTCCTGGTCAGGGCACATGCCCGGGGTTTTGGGCTGGATCCCCAATGTGGGGCATGCAGAAGGCAACCAATCAATGATTCTCATTGATGTTTCTCCCTCTCCCTTCCTGTCTGAAATCAATAAAAACATATATATATATATAAACAACAACACAGAAAAGAAATTTCAGGATGTTAACTATGTCACATGCTGCAGAGAGCTCCAGAATGATGAACACCTGGATGAGCCTGTTGGATTTGGGGAAGTCACTGGTGACCCCAATTTAGTGGGTTTTAGGCAGCAGTGGGAGTAGATTATAAAGCTGAAGGAGTAATGGGGATGGAGGTTATGCTGATAGTGAAATGCACACTGCATTTTTGAAGAGCCTAGTGCTAAAGAGAAGGAAAGAGAGGGGATTCCTGGTGGCTTCAGGAGTAGCCAGGTCGAGAGAAGATTTGCTTGATTTATAGTTTAGTATGAAGGACCTGAATATGAGCTTTGGTTTGATTATGGCGTGTTTTTTTTTTAAACCTTTACATTTGAGATATATATATATATATATATATATATATATATATATATATATATATATATATATGAAAGCACATAAACTAAATTATGAACCAGTTAGCAAACATCTATGTATACTAACTACAAGAAATAGAACATTGTTCAAGAAATAGTCATGCTTAACCGGGCTGGCGTAGCTCAGCAGTTAAGCATCGACCCATGAGCCAGAAGGTCAGGACACATGCCTGGGTTGTGGGCTAGATCCTCAGAAGGAGGCATGCCAGAGGCACCAATTGATGAATTGATTATTCTCATCATTAATGTTTCTTGCTCTCCCTTCCTCTTTCTGAAATCAATATATTTTTTTTTTTTTTTTTTTTTTAAGAAATAGAACATTGCTAGAAGCATGCTCCCACCCCCCACATCCTGTCTTCTGCCCAGTTATACTTCCTCGCTCTCCTGACTTCTGAAATCTTTGTCTTTCTTTATAGTTTTACCACCTAAATGTATTCATAATGAGATATTTAGTTTTGTCTGGTTTTGAACTTTATATAAATAGAACTATATAATATGTATTCTTTTGTGTCTGGCTTCTTTTGCTCAACATTTTTAAGGTTTGTTTCCATTTTTGTTTGTATTTGTCTGAATGTGTTTTTAACACCAGTGAGCCAGCGGAGGAGATTTAGAGGGCAGGAAAGACAGGTACGATGGAGGTAGGAAGTGTCAAATCAAAACTAAACAAAGGACATTCATCTTCATATGGGGGAGAAAACACTCATTCCTCTGAGACAGATTTGAAGGCAGAGAGAAAGAAACAGATTTTAAAAAAATCCTCAGTCAAAGATACATTTTTTAAGAAATTGATTTTTAGAGAGAGGAGCAACATTGATGTGAGAAAGAAACATCTATCAGTTGCCTCCAATACATGCCCCGACCAGGGATTGAACCTGCAACCTAAGTATGTGCCCTGATTAGGAATCAGTCTTGCAACCTTTTGGCATATGGGGCAATGCTCCAACCAACTGAGCCGCCTGGGCAGGGCAGAGACATTTCTGAGGTTATATTTGGAGAGGTTGAGGGAAGTCAGTTTGGTGATCTTGATTTCAGCAAGGTGGAGTCTAGAGTCACCATCCAGTGGGAAAGAGATGGGGGTTTAAGAAGTGGAGGAGATGGGAGAAAATTGGTTTGGACTTCAGAAAGAACTTAACTGCAAATGAATAAAAGGATTTCTAATATCAGTAAGGGCCCAAGTAGGAACAAATTTAGATCCTAAATTGATAGCATTTTCCCCTGATATTTCTGTCCATCCTATCTTAACTTGGGATTAAAAATAAACAAAAGCAGACCATTGATATGCTCAGACCTTACAGTTGACAAGAGGAAAATGCCGAAGATCCATCCTGCAACTCAGCTATGTATGTGCCCTTGATCAGGAGTGGAATGCTCTAACCACTGAGCACACCAGCCAGGGCAAGGCAAGGTTTTTTATTTAGTTGAACAATTATTTATTGAGCCCCTGATATGTGTCTCTATATTGTCTGTCCAGTTGACCCAGCTTTAGATTGGAGGTCTGGTTGGCCTGCGTAGGCCTCATCTATTCCCAGTTAGATTTCCTGGCTCTGAGAAGATTCGACTTTGGGTGGTGGGCATGTGATGCAATGTACAGATCTTGTAACATATAAACCCACACCTGAAACGTATGTGTTCATATTGACCAATGATACCCAATAAATTTAATTTAAAAAAAAAAAAAAAGAGTTTCTGGCTCTGACTATGGGGTAAAATGTGTTGGTACAGGCAATTTGTCCTTAGCAGTCTATAGGATCATATTGTCAGGTACAAACTGTTTTTCCCTGTAGTCACCAAAATCCATACCCGCCCAGTGAAGATCTGTGTATGGCTTTATGTCACAGTTAACACGTTCCTGTCCTGCAGATCTCTTCCATAGTGTTCTGTGGAGTGGTGCTTCCCAGACAAGGTGGTACAGAAGAATCATTTAATGAGCTATTTATTATTTATTTTTGATCCTCTCCCGAGAATATTTTTTCCATTGATTTTTTTTTTTGAGACAGTGGGAGGGCGAAGGAGGGGAGGAAAGAGAGAAAAATACCGATATGAGACACATCAATTGGTTGCCTCCTGCTTGCACCCAACTAGTGCTACAGATTGTACCAGCAACTGAAGGTACATGCCCTTGGCCAGCAATCCTTTGGTCCATAGGCTAGCACTCGATAACCACTGAGCAAACCAGCCAGGGCTAATGAGCTTTTGGAAAAAAGAGAAGTTTTTCTCAGGATGGATGTTTTTAGGGGTGGAGCACAGGGGCCTGTGCTTTCGACAAGCTCTTCAGGAGCTTCATTTTTTGCATGGCAGGCTTGAAAACACTGGTCAAATATACATAGATTTTCTGTGCTTTTCTGTTAGTGAAGGTCGGTGGACTTTTTGAGTCATATGGGGCTTTTTCTATTCTTGTTCTCTAAAATCACACCCCCTCAAAGGTGAACATGTATCATTATATGGCTGTTCATTTGTATACAAAAAAAAATGCTTAATTAAACAATTCAATAACTGAGAACAAATGAGATAAACGGAGTGTACATTTTAATGGTGTTCTAACCTCACATTTCAATATCATGGTCCTTTTCCTAAACAAGACAGGTTCCTTTGTGCGACTTCACTGCCCACTGAAACCCCAGGCACCCCTGCCTCTTATATCCTTGGATGATATGCTTTAATCGCTGGACAGCCTTTGCCCCTTTTGCCTTAGAGCCCCAGGCTCATGTTTGACCTTTTAGCACCTCTGTCAGGAGGAAGAATCGTTCACCTAACTGTGGTTAAGTCCTTGATGTCTACCATGTTGAAGTATCGTTGGGCAGCTGTTCCATCTATTCCAGAACGGATGCCTCTCTGTGCAGAGAGAGCCTGTGAGGAGTTAAATAAGTCGTGATGGTCAGTTAGGAATTATGAGTCTCTTCACGTACTCATGTTAGACAACAGTTGTTTACACTGCTGGAGAAGAAGTTCATTACTTATCATGAACTTCAGGTGTACCCCTCATGGCTGCAGTGGCTTTGAACTTGAGGAGACTGTGGCCAGCTAGCTGCTGAGAACCTTCCTGCATGGGCCAGGGTTAGCTGTGTATTCTAACTGCATGTGTCTCTGACTTTTTTCTCTTCTCAGACTCATCCCACACAGACTGCCTTCCTCTCCAGTGTTGACCTACACACACACTGCTCCTATCAGCTGATGCTGCCGGAGTCAATAGCCATTGTTTGCTCCCCTAAATTCCAGGAGTAAGTACTAGGATATGGTTCGGGGGGGCATTATAAGGAGGCAGTGGGGTAAAGCCTCAGAGGAAAGGGTCTGTATCACTAAGACCTTGTTCTCTATAAAATATATAGATTGTGGTATTAATTGGCTGCTCTAAGAGACTTCCTTTAAGTCTCATATCCTGATAAACCTGGTATGTTTGTTTGAAAAACTATCCAAGCAACAGTTTAGGTGCTTTACTTTTCTTTCTTCTTCTTTTTAAAAAAATATACTTTTATTGATTTCAGAGAAGAAGGGAGAGAGAGAGAGAGAGAGAGAGAGAGAGAGAGAGAGAGAGAGAGAGAGAGAGAGAAACATCAATGATGAGAGAGAATCATTGATCAGCTGCCTCCTGCATGCCCCCTACTGAGGATTGAGTCCACAACCCAGGCATGTGTCCTTGACCGAAATCGAACCTGGGACCCTATAGTCCACAGGCTGACGCTTTAGCTGGTTTGACACTGAGCCAAACCAGCTAGGGCTAGGTGCTTTTCTAAGAAAAGGACATATGAAATTTGAAGTGTTTGACTTGAAGCAATAGGAATTTTAAGAGATTTTATGTCAGATTAGAGAATTTTAAAATCAAACATTATCTCAATGTTAACTTCTTTTTCATTCTAAATCCTGTTATTTACTGTGAATTCCCCTAGCAAACTAGTGTAGTGATGACTCATTCTCTAACTCTGATTCATTCACCAGAGAAGAGACTTACCCGCCAGTATACTTCTAAGGTGGTCTCAGAATGAGTTCTGCCCTGCTGTGTGTGTGTGTGTGTGTGTGTGTGTGTGTGTGTGTGTGTTAAGGATTGGGGGGCCACATTTGCTTGATTCTGGGCCTGCTTTTTCTTTTTCCAGAACTGGATTCTTTAAACTAACTGACCATGGACTAGAGGAGATTTCTTCCTGTCGCCAGAAAGGATTTCATCCACACAGCAAGGATCCACCACTCTTCTGTGTATGTATCTATGTAGGAGGATTCAGGGCTGATGAGGTGCATTGCCTTTCTGACCCACATAGAAGATTAATCTTATCACCTCTCTTCCCAAATCGTCCTATTACATGGGAGGCAGTGTGGGATGGAAACAGATTGGAGTCTTAGCTCTACTACTTAAGAACCATATATCTTTGACCTTCTTGTGCCTCAGCTTTCTACCTGTAAATGGGGGTGATAATAATAATTCCCACTTTGTAGAGTTATTGAGAGGGTTAAATGAGATAATATACAGAAAATACCTAGTGCAGTAAGCTGGCTTATTAACTGTTAGTTTTTTTTTTTCTTCATCAACATCAGTTGCTAAGCCTATCTATATATATAAAAGCCTAAGCAACTGTCTGACTGTTTGACTGTCTGACTGGTAGTTATGATGCACAATGACCACCAAGGGGCAGACACTCTGACCGGTAGCTATGACGCATACTGATCACCAGGGGGCAGGCGCTCAATGCACCCGGAACCTGAGAGGAGGGAGCCCGATTCTGGGGTGTGTCACTCGAGAACTGCCCTCTCGCAATCTGGGACCCCTCAGGGGATGTCAGAGAGCTGGTTTCGGCCAGATCCCCACAGGTCAGGCCGAGGAATCTCACCTGTGCACGAATCCGCGCACTGTGCCTCTAGTACTTCAATAATAGATTTGAAATCATAGGGGAAAAGCCACTTACAATAAGTAAAGTATGCTTGATTGTGGAATTTTACTTAGATAATAGGACTTTATGACCTTCTTAGGAACTTTTTCCCCTAAGTTGAATTCTGTGAATTAAAAGTTTCAGTTGCTGATAAGCTCAATTTGTTGCAGTATGCCCCTCTAATCTAATGTGATAGTGTCACTCCACTCCATGTTGGCCATGGAGTATTATTTCTTAGGGTTCACTAAAAAGTGACCAATATGGAAAAGAGACTCAGAACATTGTCATGTAAAGGGAACTGGGGTGTTTAGAAGAGAAACTCCGGGGAGAATCTGAGAATTGGCTTTCCCGTTAGAAGAACTGTTGAATAAAAAGATATTGGGTGCATTTCTTATGACTCAGAACTAAAACTTAGATCTCTTGGAATGACAGTTTCCAGCTGAGAATGAGAACAACTTTCTGACAGATCTGTTAAAAAAAAAAAAAAAAATAGCTTAGTCTGTGGAATTGTGCACCTGAAACCTATATGATTTTGTTAACCAGTATCATCCCAATAAATTCAATAAAAAGGAAAAAATATTAGGTTAAAAAACCCTTAAAGAAAAGTATAGGTTAGAAAAACAGGTTAGTCCACCTTGGAAAGTAATAAATGTCTAGGGGCCAGGATGTTAAAGCAGAGACTGTGCAGTCCCCCAAATGTCAGGTTTTCAGTTAAAAAGATTCCTTTTGCACGTGCTTTGTTATCTGGTTGACATAGTGACCCAAAAAAATGGCAATGAAGTCAGCAATTCTTTTAGGTTCACATATGCCTTTTGAATGACTCTAGAGTATAGATACGCTTGAAAAATAAACGAGGATAGATAGGCCCACATTGGAAGTAACGATTTCTAGACCCTTTACCGTAACTGCCAGTTAAGTAGCAACCTGGCTTCCAGACTGGGAACTGCTATCCAGAATGAGCATTTTAAAGTAAGAAATGTTAAAAAATGACTTCAGAATGTTCTAGGACTTCCCTTTCTTTCTTTTTCTCTGTTTCAGAGCTGCAGCCATGTGACTGTTGTGGACAGGACAGTGACCATCACAGACCTGCGATGAGATTCAGTCCCAACACCTGTCAAGAACTCTAAAACCACATCAGTGTACTGTAGCCCCTTAATTTAAACTTTCCATAAAGCTCCAGAAGCTTTTTTAGGCAGAACAGAAAGTGAGTATCACCTGGGAGAGAACTCTTTCAATTTATGGTTTGAAAAGAAATATTTGGATATATATTTTTAGGCAAGTCTGGAAAATAGCACGATCATGCTAAAGCAACTTTTCAGTCTGCCTGTGACCAAAAATGTACTCAAAAGAAGGGTATAAAGAACGTTAATATACTCTTTGTTCTTGTTAACATTTTTTTTTTCTTTCAGCTCTCCTAATTTCTCTGCCAACTTGTTTATTTTTTACCTTTGGACTAATTAAGGGCATCTTTGCAGAAATTTGGAAGCCATTCAGAAAATCTCTGGGTTTTCCCGTGGTTTGTGGCAATGTTAATAAAGTTTCTTATGAGAGCCAGGGACAGCTCACTATGTCTGACCAGATGGTGAGCTTGACAACCCTGAAGGATGACTTTGTTGGGAATTACTAATATGTTATTTAACAAATATTTCAGGATATTTTTTCCTCTACAATAAAAAGCAATTAACTTATTTGTTCATGTGTGCACTAGAGCAATCTGTTTGATCAAGCTTCGTTCTGAACAGGCTGACTAAAAGGTCTAGTTTTGGGGAATATGAAATTTGAGATGTACTGCCATGCAGGTGTGTCCCAGTTCACCTTTAATTGTTCTGTGTTTTTTGTACACCTATTGCCATCATCCAGGACTGTGGAGTCATCTGTGCATTTTGGTGCTGTCTCAACTTCCCCGCTATGTCCTAAAAGCTTTCAGGTGAAGATAATAGAGCCTTTATTTGGAGTTCCAGGTTACACTCCAAAAAATGGTTGCATTCCCATGCCTCCCCCCCCCCCCCAATTTTTTGTGTTGATTATTCTTTTCTGAGTTGGGCAACATTTAGGAAGGTGTTTGAAGCTGCAGTTGATCCTGTGCTTTTCTTTCTATGGGCTTGTGTTCTTAGGTGGCCTGGAAATAATGGCATTGTTTTTTTTACTCTTCTGCACAGGTGGGGGCAGAAGAGTAAAAAGTTTGGATAGGAGAGGAGTGATTTCTTTTTATATCAAAATTCTGTGGTCGAAAGTCTGTAAATGTATGACGTTTTGCTTCATTTGAAAATGTTACGTCCTGAATATGTTCAGTCTTTATCCCTTAGGTTAGTGGTCGTGGAGTTTTTCCCCTAAAAGCCAGCTCTCTCTATTCTTGTTCTATTGCAGTGGTTGTTAACCTTTCTAATGCTGCGACCCTTTAATACAGTTCCTCATGTTGTGGTGACCCCCAACCATAAAATTATTTTCGTTGCTACTGCATAACTGTAATGTTGCTATTGTAATGAATCATAATGTCAATATCTGTGTTTTCCGATGGTCTTAGGCTCTACAGCAGTGGTTTTCAACCTAAGACCATCGGAAAACACAGATATTTACATTACGATTCATTAACAGTAGCAACATTACAGTTATGCAGTAGCAACAAAAATAATGTTACGGTTGGGGGTCACCACCACATGAGGAACTGTATTAAAGGGTCGTAGCATTAGGTTGAGAACCACTCTTCTATTGGGTAACTAACTTGCAGGATATTGGAAGTTGTTTCTCCTGCAGTGTTAGCGTGGGTAAGAATGTGGGGCCACGCGAGGAAGAGTACCTCACCTGTCACATCCTTTCCCGGGCGTGGCCCCAAGCGGCCTGGACTGTTCTGCCCTAACAGTCCTGCTGCTGCCTGGTCCTGTACAGGAAATATGATCACAGTTTGAATAATGATTTTAAAGTTTATACAATTTAAAAATTAATAAGTTAATCATAGAAGGTTACCTTTTAGAAGGTAAAAGAAGGAAAGCATGAGAAAATAAATACATTATCACTTATCTCTATTTAGAAATGAATGATAATGCAATATCGCAAATTAAAACTTCTGGAATTTCTACATATTGTACAGAAGGAAATTTAGAACTATAGGTGCTTTAATTATTTAATAATGAAGAATAAAAAGCATTTGCTTCAAATTAATTAAGCATTTGCTTCAAATTACAAAAAAAATAATGAAATATATGAGGAAAGCCAAGAAGAGAGAAATATTAAAGCATATATTACTGAATTTAAAAAATAGAAGAATTGATAGATAAGTTCATAATGTCATTTAAGAAAAAAACACACACACAATAAAATTGCCAAAGACAGAAAAAAAAAAAACACCTAGAAATGAACAAAGATACAACAAATGCATGTTATAAGAAAGTTCTACATATAACTAGGCTACTTAATTTGCTACACAATGAAATAGATGACTTTCTAGTAAAAAAAAATTATTTGTGTGAATGAAACCACAATTATCTTAAGTAAAAGACTAAAAAGTCAATATTAATGAAGTGGAAAAGAGTTGCAGGTATTAACTCCAGGTGCTTCTATGAGTGAATTCTTTCAACTTTCAAGGAACAGATCATCATTACACCATTTTTTTATTGTTAAAAAAATCACATTATCTAAAATTTGCCATATTAGCCGAAACCGGTTTGGCTCAGTGGTAGAGCGTCGGTCTGCGGACTGAAAGGTCCCAGGTTCGATTCCGGTCAAGGGCATGTACCTTGGTTGCGGGCACATCCCCAGTGGGGTTGTGCAAGAGGCAGGTGGTCGATGTTTCTCTCTCATCGACGTTTCTAGCTCTCTATCCCTCTCCCTTCCTCGCTGTAAAAAAACCAATAAAATATATTAAAAAAAAATAAATAAAAATAAAATAAAATTTGCCATATTAATCTTTTTAAGAGTACAGTTTAGTAATTTGTTGAGAAGGTATTGATGGCCCCATAAAATGCTCCCAATGATATAATACATCACGGAAGTAGGTCAAAGGAAAATAACAGACCTGGGAGTCTCTCATAGATAATAAAGTATTTGAAGATGAAAATTGACATTCTTTTTTTTTTTTTTTTTAATATATTTTATTGATTTTATACAGAGAGGAAGACAGAGAGATAGAGAGTTAGAAACATCGATGAGAGAGTCATCGATCAGCTGCCTCTTGCACACCCCCTACTGGGGATATGCCGGCAACCAAGGTACATGCCCTTGACCGGAATCGAACCCGGGACCCTTCAGTCCCCAAGCCGACGCTCTATCCATTGAGCCAAACCGGTCCCGGCGAAAATTGACATTCTTTTTGTTGTTGTTCAGAGAGGAAAGGAGAGAGAGAGAGAGAGAGAGAGAGAGAGAGAGAGAGAGACAGACACATCAATGATGAGGGATCGAGTCTACAACCCGGACATGTGCCCCTGTGCGCCTGACCCGGACCGAACCCAGGGCCCTTCAGTCCGCAGGTGGATGCTCTATCCACTGAGCCAAACCAGCTAAGGCTTATTCTTTACTTTTAAAGCTCCCTTAAAAGTTAGGAAAGAAACAAGCTTCATTAACGTGATAGAATATATTTTCTGAAACAACACCCAGCGTAATTTTTTTTTTCTTGTGCAGGGGCCATGCTAATCTCTATATCGTTCCAATTTTCGTTTTTAATAAAGAACTAATACTGTCAGGAACAGACCCATCCTAACTACTGTTAATTCAGCAGTGTCCTGAAAGGGTCATCTAGCCACTATCATGAAGCAGGACAGAGAATTTACTACTGGAACTGAGACACAGCTTTTGGAGGCAAACTAAATATCTACCTAGAAATCTGAAGAAAATCATGAAAAACAGACCTACTGGCTGGTATGCCTCAGTGGTTGAGTGTCGACCCATGAACCAGGAGGTCATGGTTTGATTCCTGGTCAGGGCACATGTCCAGGTTGCTGGCTTGATCCCCAATGGGGGGCAGCTGATGAATGATTCTCATCATTGATGTTTCTGTCCCTCTCTGAAATAAATAAAAATATTTTTTTTTAAAAAAATAAGCATTTCCCTGAATACAAGGGAAGTTAGAAATATTTTTAAAAATTGGGGGAAATTTTATTACCAGATAATTCTTATTATAAACCTATAAGTTAAAATATTCTCATACTGGTGGAGGGCTAGACTAAGTACTAGTACGTGCAAACTTTCATGCTGAAGGAGATAAAACTTGAAGAGATTAAGTTGTGGAAGCCTACAGAACGCTAAATGAGTGGTCTCAGACGTCCAAACCACATTCTGAACCACAATGCAGTACTGCCCTAAAATACACAGAGAC
This sequence comes from Pipistrellus hanaki, assembly GCF_964339955.1. NCBI lineage: Eukaryota > Metazoa > Chordata > Mammalia > Chiroptera > Vespertilionidae > Pipistrellus > Pipistrellus hanaki. The sequence continues at coordinate 40,224,616 of NC_140514.1, forward strand.
ACACGCATTAGAAAAAACTATGAGAAATGAGTACACCAGAATATTAGTTATCCATAGGTGATGGAATTATGGCATGATCTCTCCCCCCCCCCCCATACTTTGTTGAATTTTCCAAATATTCTACAGAGAACACTTTTATAATTGGACAGGAAGGACAATTCTCCTTATTTTCAGAAACCAAAGCTCCACTGCCCCTTCAATGTGGGAATCCAGCCAAGACCTTGCTCTTGGACAGCATCAGTGAAAGGGCCTTGGGAATGCTCCTGGGCGCAGCGGCAAGGCCTGTCATATATGGAAACCTTCCATGGGGATGACCTCACCACTGGAATTCATGCAACATAAACCTTGCCTGTGTGAGCTAGCAGAGACTTCGCACAAAAACCTGGAGGGTGAGGCGCCGAGAAAGAACTGACCCAATGAGAGAACTTGTGGCCTTACACTGAAGTCCAGTGTGCCCCCGGGGAAGCCAGTCTCCTGTGACCGGTTCCTGGGAAAGGATTACTTTCCCTACCTCACCCTCCTCCAGATGAGGAGCGCCCACCATGGCCAGGGTTATTTCTTTTTCCTGGGCCTGTGTGAGAACGTGAGATGTTACTGTTGTTGGACAAATGGGAATGGGTTATTGATGATGAAAGAAGTAGAAACATCCCCTGGACTGACAAAAGAAGAGACTGTTCTTAGCTATTCCTGTCATTCTTTGTAATTAGCTTCTCCATCCCTGGCAGTCTTGTATTTTTTTTTTTTTTTAACCTCATCTCGATATTTTTGCATTGATTTTGAGGGTGGCGGGGAGAGATTGGTTGCCTCCCACACGCACCCCACCAGGGCTGGGATCAAGCCTGTAACTGAGGTACATGCCCTTCCCCGGACCTTTTAGTCCTTCCCCCACCCCACACCATGGTCCGGGATTATATGCCTAGGAATAGTTTTCTCTGTATTTATCCTAATTGGGATACAAAGTTCTTCTAAATATGTAGCTTAATGTGTTTTACCAGTTTGGGAAATTGCTTGGCCGTTATTTTTCAAATATTCTTTCTGCCCCATTCTTTCTCCCTTCTCCTTCTGGGATTACAATTACCTTTTCACCATATTCCAAATTTATCTTTCTTGTATTTTTATATTTTTCAAAATATAGAAATCTGTTTCTACTGTTTCCTTTTCTGTCTCTTTCATTCCTATTTTCTGGTATTCCTGACAATTTTTTCAGTGTGGCCAAAAATGTGTAAAGGTTTCTAATGGTATTATCTTCCTCTAGAGAGAATTTACTCTGGGTTTTGGCAGGTATTCCAATCTGGAACTGGACTTATTCAAAGCTGGGTTCCATCTTTCCAGGGCCTGTTCTACTTTGGCTTGCTCTCTCAGGTTCTATGAGACCCACCCCGTTATAGAGAATAATAGGTGTTACTCAGAGTCTACTGATTTAAATGCTAATCTCGACTCAAGGCACCTTCCCAGGAACATTAATATTTGACCAAGTATTTGGATACTGCGGCTTAGCTCAATGGACATAAAATCAGCTTCCTGGTGGGAAGCTTGGAACGCTCCTCCTGTGCAGTGGGCCCTGAACGCCAGCCTTTTCCTCCCCAGCCCCACACGGCTGCCAAAAGTGCCGGTGACCTTCTCAGTCTCTCAAGTACTGCTTCTTGCTCAACTTCTTGGCCTCTGCCCTGAGCTGCTTTAATGTCAAAAGATGTTTCAAGAGGAACATGGGTTAGAAGGTCAGGATCACCCCAGTGACATTTCCCTCTCTAGAAATCTGTCCTCTCATATCCTGTCTGCACTGGCAGTTCCCTGGTGCTTTCAGACAGGTGTTTGTTCATATTTTATCCTAGTGGGGAGGTCATTGAGATGCTGGAAATATTTTTATTAAGTTTAATTCCCAATTAATAACTCTTAATACACCTAAAATGAGATAATACTTGATTAATGTAAAGGCAATGTGCATTATATTGACTAGTATTTAATGGGGACACAGTAGAGCAGGGTCCTCAGTGGTGTAGTGGGGAGAACATGCTTCAGTATGATCTGTGTAGCTAACAGAGCAGATACCTGGGTGCCATCTCAGATTTAATGAATTAGAACCTGCAGGGGCTGTAGGGGATAAGAAGAATGAACTAGAAACATTCTCATTAAAGAAGGATGCCAGCTACAAGGGCAAAATATCAAACATTGCTCTAAAAGTCCTAAATAGTGACATAAAGCCCTAGCCAGTTTGGCTCAATGGATAGAGCATCAGCCTGTGGACTGAAGGGTTCTGGGTTTGGTTCTGCCTCTCCCTCTCTGAAATCAATAAAAACATTTAAAATAATATAATGACATAAAAATAAGAAAATAAACACAAGGTAGAAATATTGGTTAAAATAAATATTATTTTCAGATGATATGTTACCTACCTGAAAAAGAAAAATGTCAAATGAATGAGTTTAGCAAGATGACTAGATAAGTGTGTATAATAATGTATTATATGTGTGTATAATATATATAGTTCCTACAGGTCAGTGATCAGTTAGAAAATATAACAAAAATGTTAACATAATAGCAATAAAAAATATAAAAATCTAGTTAAAAACAGAACTGTGCAGGATCTATATGATGAAAACATGTTCCTGAGGGACATAAAGTTTTAAATGGAAAGACACAAATGGAAAGTCAAACAATGTAAAGGTATGAACATTTTCTAGGTTAGTATGTTAGCTCAATGTAAATCCAATTAGGATCTCAACCTTTTCAGGGGATATGGTGACAGAATTTCATAGAATGATTTTAAAGTTTTCCTGGGAGGATAAATGAGCAATACAGCTAAGAAATGCTTGAAAGAGTGATGATGCACTATTTAGTTCAGCAGATATTAACACATAGAATTATATTTAAAATGGTGAGATACCGGTGCAGAAATGAACAGACAAATAGAAGAGAGCAGAGTATAGAAAGAGGGAACATTTCAAATCAAGGACATGGTGTTGACTAATTTAGAAATGACGTCAACTAATTAATAAATGGTACTAGGAAGTAGCCGTTGAGGGAAGAGAGAAGGCAGGAGAGTTTGATCCCTATCTTATTGTTTAGGATACATTTAAAATACATTTCTGCTGGATTAGAGATGTCAAATATAATAAATAATCAACATTCCAGAATGAAATGTAGGTGAATTCTACATAATAAAAGAGTAATATGCAAATTAACCATCACTCTGCTCCTCAAGCCATGCCCACAAGCCACACCCACAAGCCAATCAGAGTGAGTATGCAAATAAACCCAACCAAGATGGCTACAGCCACAGAGAGCAGGAGGGAGGTGTTTCCCTGGCAACGGAGGAAGCCAAGCTTTCCGCCTGCCCTTGCTAGCCTAAGCTTCCACTCAAGGCTACAAAGTTTCAATTATAGAAGATAAACAAATCTAAACAGAACGGCTGCTGCCACAGAACGAGCAGGAGGCTTTTACTCCAGGCTACAAAGTTTTAATTGTAGAAGGTAAATAAATTCCAGATACAAGGCCTCGGCTTAGGTCGATGAGGGGCGTGGTAGGCCTGCAAACCACCACAGGCCCCTCTCTCAGGTGGCCCCACACCTCAAGGGAACCCCCACCCTGATTGGGACACCCTTCAGGGCAAACCAGCTGGCCCCCACCCATGCACTAGACCTTTATCCTATTTAATAAAAGAGTAATGTGCAGATTGACCATCACTCCAACACACAAGATGGCTGCCCACATGTGGACACAAGATGGCCACCTCAAGATGGCCAGCAGGGGAGGGCAGTTGGGAGAGACCAGGCCTGCAAGGGAGGGCAGTTGAGAGGGACCAGGCCTTCAAGGGAGGGCAGTTGAAGGCGATCAACCCTGCAGGCAGTTAGGGGTGACCAGGCCGGCAGAGGAGGGAAGTTGGGGACAATCAGGAAGGCAGGTGAGCAGTTGGGAGCCAGCAGTCTTGGATTGTGAGAGGGATGTCCCAGATTGGAGAGGTGCATGAAGGGCTGAGGGACAACCTCTCCTGCTCCCATGCTCAAATTTCATGCACCGGGCCTCTAGTGTTTACATAATTATTAGTTGAGGAATGCTTTCACAAACATAGATATCAGTATCTATCTTTAGGAAATATAAGGCAGGTATATCTTTCCCAAGATAAGACAGATATTATTATGATAAAATTTAAAACTTTGTCAGAATAGTGTTCACCTTGGGAGAACTATTAATTGAGAAAGGTTACATTATGTACTTAAAAATTGAGTACTTTTCTGTATATACATTATTTTTCATTTTAAAAAATAACTAAAATTTCTGTTTGGAAAAAGATAACATGAAAATAATTTAAAAAATAAGCTAGGTGGAGGGAGGAGGAGGAATGGGGCTGGGTGGAGGTGGGCAAAGGGGGCTAAAATGAGGGACATCTGTAATAATGTCAACAGTAAAAATTAATTAATTTAAAAACACCAAATGTCAAAATAAAACTTAGAAAGACAAACTAGGAATAAATATTTGTAGAATTCATGACATAGAAAAGGTTAATATCTTAATATATAAAGCACTATTGTAAATCAGTAAGAAAAATTTAAGCACTCTAATAAAAATGCAAAGTACAAACAGGCAGTACAAACTCACCACTCTTCCTAAATATCAATAGGAAAAATACCCTTCAGTGAATATTAACAACATCAAAAGGCTTGATGTGTTGTAGGGAACTGAATACTCTCCTACCTGCCAGGGAGAAGAAGTTCCAATTACTTTCTGGACATTTGGCTTAACAAAATAATTTGTAATTAAAATGTGAATTCTACTTGACTAAGAAATTTCTCTTTTTGAAATGACCTAAAAAGATAATCCCAGGTACACAGACCTAAGTAAAAACACAAATTACTGCTGAAACCAGTTTGGCTCAGTGGATAGAGCGTTGGCCTGCAGACTGAAAGGTCCCACGTTCGATTCTGGTCAAGGGTATGTACCTTGGTTGTGGGCACATTCCCAGTTAAGGGGTGTGCAGGAGGCAGCTGATTGAGGTTTCTCTATCATCGATGTTTCTAACTCTCTATCTCTCTCCCTTCCTCTCTGTAAAAAATCAATAAAATATATAAAACAAACAAACAAAAACAACACAAATTACTGTCTTGTTTAGAATAGTGACAAACTGGAAACTACTTACACAGCCAAGCAGTAAAGGACTAGTTCAATAAATACATTGAAATACTATATATGCAGTCAATAAAATAAGTGATGTTGAAAACCTATATTAATGGACACAGAAAAAATAAATTCTAAGACATTTTAAATGATAAAAGTGAAATTTATTTATTTAAACATATATTTTTAAATATTTTTGTTGATTTCAGAGAGGAAGGAAGAGGGAGGGAGAGAGATAGAATCATCATTGATGAGAGAGAATCGCCTACTGGGGATCGAGTCCGTAATCCAGGCACGATTGAACCTGGGACTCTTTTGTCCGCAGGCCAATGCTGTCTCCACTGAGCCAAACCAGCCGGGGCTAAAATGTATTTTTATTGATCGACCTGTTGCTTCCCGCATGCACATGATCGGGGACCAAACCTGCAAGCTGGGCATGTACCCTGATTGGGAATCAAACTGGTGACCTTTTGGTGCATGGGGCAATGCTCAACCAACTGAGCCACACCAGCCAGGGTAAAAGTGGAATTAATTTACTTCTCCATTTAGCAGATATTTATTGAGTGCCCATATGTGCCAGGCCCTCCTCTAGGCATGGGAGATATAACAGTGAGCAAAAAGAAAAGAAATTTCTGCTTTTCTGGAGCTGACATTTAGTAACAAAGGAAAGATAATGAAAAGTGAAATTAAGTATGTAGTATGTAAAGTAGTGTGTTTAGTAAGATAGCAGTGTTTCCCAACCTTCTCTCAAGATGAGAATCACCTGGTGGAGTTGTTAAAACACAGATTCCTGAATCCCAACTAAGAAGTGCTAAACTAGAATTTTTGGGAACATATAGGTAAAATTGTATACTTAACTAGTGCTCTAAGACAGATTTTATATACAGAGCACTAAGTTAGGTATGCAATTTTACCTATATGTTCTCAAAAATTCTAGTTTAGCACTTCTTAGTTGGGATTCAGGAATCTGTGTTTTAACAACTCCACCAGGTGATTCTCATCATGAGAGAAGGTTGGGAAACACTGAGATATGGTACCATTTTCTAAATGTGTCTATGTATTGAAAAATGTCTGGGAAGATTTTAGTTCATGGTGATTATCTGGATGATGGGAATATTTATTTTGTACTTCACACTCCCCCCCCCCAAAAAAAAATATTTTGAATAAGTATTCCTTTTAAATCAGAAGGAAATAAATGAATTTATATTTTGACAAAAATAAAATGACAAAAACATCATTTTTAAAAGTTTCTGGTAATTGACATTTGCTAATTCCTTCCCTCAAAGAAATTAAAAGATCAACAACTGTCAAGTGGGGGAAATTTATTGATATTAAAAAGAATTGCTCAAATGCAACTCAAAACCACAATGTGGAATAACAGAAACTCTTCATTCATTGCTGGGAGAACACAAATGGTACTTTGGAAAACAGTCCGGAAATTTCTTACAAAACTAAACATACTCTCACCATGTGATCCAGCTGTATTCTTCCCAACTAGTTCCCAAATAATTTAAACTTTTAATTTTAAAATAAGAGGATGCTAAGTGTCCCCTTTCGGATTCGGAAAGATTAGAAAGGTGGGTAATGGCCAAAGTTCCTCAGGGTTCTTTCGGGCACCTGGACAGCTAGCTGGGCGCGGTGGCTCAGTTGTCACCTATTTTCATGTTTGTTTTTTAAAATCTATTGAATGTATTACTTTTATAAACAATTCTTAGGTGAGGTGTCATGAAAATTAATGTTTCTCAATGTAATCAACAAATGCAGTGGTTGGCAAACTCATTAGTCAACAGAGTGGCAAACCAAGGCTCACAAGATGCATGAGGCACTTGAGCGGTGGTTTGCAGACCACCGAACAAAGGTATATTGATGCTCAATGTCTGAAACATGTGGAGAAGATGGATCAGACACTGCTGGCAGGAGTGTAAACTCACAATCTTTTTGGAGGGCGACTTGGCAGTTTCTATCAGTATTTCAAATGCGCTTGCTTTCACAAACTTCACTTTAATTTACCATAGAGATATACTCACACATGCACAAAGGCACACGGAAAGTTTTACTGATTGCCACAATGTTTGCATGAATACAAAATTAGAAGTAACCCAAGAGCCCATCAACAGGATATTGGTGATGTAATTCATGGTATATATATCCTCATTATGGAAAACTATGGTGAGGTTTTAAAAAGTATAGGAACTAAACAACTCTGAGACCACGCGGATTCCGGCAACAGAGAGGAATTGACAGGGCTACTCCAACCATGAAGACAGAAGAGAAGCCATCCAGAGCTGGAAGTCCCTGATGATGCCTTACCATAATAGCAGTCAGCATCTGTGTATCACTGCATGTTGCCCAGGACCAAACCAGAGAGGGTTAGACCTGCATTCCCACCATTTGCCCACCATCTAGAACTGAAATATTATTGCTGACATGTACACATAGGAACTGTTTGACATTGAAATTGGGTCTCTAAAGAACTGGTGGCCCAGAAAGAAGCTCACTACAGACTGATTCATATGCCTTTCAGCGTAACGATTATTGCTTGTCTCATTTTTTATTCTTATAAGTATATTTCCAGTAGGACATGATCTCACTCACCTAGGGGAAATGATGAACAACACAGACTGATGAACAAGAACAGACCCAGAGATAAGGAGCCATAGATCAGGCTCTTGGACCTCAAAGGGAGGGTGGGGATAAAAGGGAGAGATCAACCAAAGGACTTATGTGCATACATATGACCCTAACCATTGGTCAAGGACAAAGGGAGGTGGAGGTATGAGTGTGTGGGGGGGTTGGAATGGAGGATTGAGGACAAATATGTGATACCTTAATCAATAAAGAAATTAATTTTAAAAAGTTTAAAAGCAGAAAAAAAAAGTATAGGAACTGACTTGGAAAGACATCAAAGAGTATTATTTAAAGAACACAGCAAAGTTCAGAACAGGGTAAAAACATACGTTACAGCATAATTCCATTTTTATGCATAGAGTACATAGAAATTAATATAAAAATGATAGAAAGAATACGCATCACACTGTTAATGGTGGCCATCTCTGACTCAGGTCTGTGTGAGGTTGCAAGGGAAGTTTGCTTTCTAAAATAAATATTTTTTATGTTCTTTGGATTTTTTTTGCATTGGTTTTTGAAATGAGGAAAAACAAAAAAAACAAAGAAAGAAATGTTAAGAGTGGGTTGGCTCATACGAAAAGGGGGTGGGGGTGGGGGGAGGAATCTGGCACCTGGTTTAGCCTGACACCTCCCCCACCTCCTTCCCTCTAACCAAAGCCAAAGGGGACGCCCTCCCTAAGGTTTGTGACATGCGGGCTGCTGAACCGTGCCCCCAGGACTTCTGATTCAATCCCTCCGTGTTCCTCAAGGGCTTCAGCTCCTGACCTCTGGGCTCTGTGGACCCGGAATCACAGCGATCTCCCTTTGATCACAGGCTCTTTCTTGTCTATCAGCTGATTGTACCGACCAGGTGTGCACGTCCTCCTGCCCTCAGAGCTGAATGACGAGAAGGGAGGAGAGCTGCCTGACCTGATAGAGGGGCGCATGCCTCTTGAGATCCCAGGTCAGGACAAGGCAGGCAGGCACCCTGTCCCGCCCGAGGAGGGAGACTCGGGGGAGGGGGAGCTCATGATCTGGGCCCTGGCACTTAGCTGCCTCTGCGGGTCAGGACTGGTGGCCCTCTGTCCCCGCTGGACAGCGCCCACCTCAGCCACTGCCTGGATGCCCCCTCCACCTCGGGAGGACTTTCCCCAACACCTGCAAGGCTCAGGAAGCTTCCCAGGAGGCCTGGAATCTAGACTGAACCAAGCACGCAGGGCAGTGGTTCAAAGGTGAGATCAGTGGTTAGAGTGTCGGCCGCACAGGGAAGGGTCTCAGGTTTGATTCAGGTCAAGGGCACGTACCGGGCTGCAGGTTTGATTCCCTGTGTGTGGGAGGCAACCAATGGATGATGCTTTTCTCTCTCTCCCTCCCTCCCACTCCCTGAAACCAATGGAAAAAACATCCTCGGGTGAGGAGGAGCAAAACAAAAGGATGGGGAAGAGCCCATCACGATAGCTACAGTGTCCCTTCTCCAAGGGGACAGCACAGCCCTCGGGTAAAGCCTTCCCCAATCCTTCCCTGGTTCTCGCAGCGGCGGCCACACCTTATCCTCTCCTCCACCTGCTCAGTCCTCAGGTACCGGGGAAGACAGACCGGCACCAAGCCAGTGCCCCAGGACTCCCACCAGCCGGAGCTCCCACGCAGGGTCCCCAGAGTGGGTGCCCCTGTGCCTGGCCTGGTGCAAGCCCAGGACAGCCAAAGGCCAGAGGGAGATGCCACCCAGGCCCGGAGAAGGAATCCCCTGTGTCCTCCCCACCTGCTGCCCCTCACACCAGCTCCTAAGCCCCACGGAGTCCCCTGGGGCCCAGGACACCTTAAGCAGGTGCCCAATGCATGCTTCTCCCAGTGAAAGGTCAACGCCCTGCCCCCTGGGAGGGGTTGGTTTGTAAACACAGATAGCTGAGCTGTACTCCCAGGATTTCTGAGAATCTGCATTTCTTTTATTATTATTATTATTATTATTATTATTATTATTATTTATTATTATGTTTTTATTGATTTCAGAAAGGGAGAGAGAGAGTAACTTCAGTGATGATCGAGAATCATTGATTGGATGCCTCCTGCACGCCCCCTACTGGGGATGGAGCCCACACCCAGGCATGTGCCCTTGACTGGAATCGAACCTGGGACCCTTCAGTCCCCAGGCCGACACTCCATCCACTCAGAGGCAAACAAGCCAGGGCCTGAGGATCTGTATTTCTAAAAGGGTCCCAGGCCATGCTGATGCTGCTGTCCAGTGTGCCTGGTGACCAGACTTTGGGAACCACTGGGGTTGAAGATGGGGCAGGGGCAGGAAGGCCGGTCAAGGAGCTATGGCGGCTCCAGGCCAGACAGAACCAGAGCTTGAAGCAGGACAAGGCCGGCAGGATGGACCAGAGGGGCCAGAGGAGGACATAGGCTGAGAGGCATGACCAGGAGCGAGGAGTCAGACTGACTCAGGGGTTTCTAGCTTAAAGGCCGAGGGGAAGGATGGGGGTGGGGGGCCGGGATGGTAGGGCAGGGCTCCATTCTGGAGCATCCTCTGTGTGGGGATTCCAATGGGCAATTGGCCATTTTAGTCTGGGTGGGGCCTGAGGGACTGGGACTGCGGGGATGTGGAGGTGAAGGTCATTGCCACAGAGCTGGCAGCGGATGGAGTGGAAAACGCGACAGCTACCTGGGGAGAGTGCATGAATTACAGGCAGACACACAAACAAAAGCAAGAACCACAGCACCGGGGGACATTCTACAAGCTTGTGAGTCTTGTGCCTTAACCCCAAGACAGCTCCCTGGGTCTGTCATTCTCAATATTCAGGGACTGGGAGGGGGGATCCAGTCAGGAAAGGTGGAAGGCAGGAGCCAGTGAAGTTCTGGAGGCAGCTTCAGGGGCTCTGGGGCCCAGATGCCTCGGCCCTGGGCTTGGGAGCTTGTGTGAGGGGCAGCGGGTGAGTAGGACCCAGGGGATTCCTTCCCCGGCATGGACGGCACTTCCCTTCGGCTTGGAGCTGTCTGCCCCAGGCTTGCACCAGGCCAGGCACCATGCACCCACTTTGAGGACACTGCACGCTGCACGGGTGTCCCAGGCGGACCCTGGATGGCAGGCCTCAGGGCCCGAGGAGGAGGCCGGAGGGAGGAGGCCCACTGCCATTCTTGGTATGGTTCTCCCTCCAGGAGCAGGGCTGCCTCTGGCCTCACTCTGGGCAGCTTATAAGGCCTGGTGTGAGCTCTGTTTATGCGAGGACAGCCTAAAAGGAACAAATCCGCCAGCACCAGGGATGTTGCCGCTCCAGTCCTTCTGCATACATTTTTCAAATGATAATTCACTCTCCCCAACCCCCCCCCTGCCCCCACCTCCCCAAGGCCGGTTTATTGAAAAAACCGCCTTATATGGTAATATTGCTAACACACCGTCAGCTGGCCTTTTTAGGGACTCTGTGTAAAGAAGATCCGCCTCTGGGGTTTTATATTGCTGGGGCGTGGGTGCCAGAGACACACCAGCCCTCAGTCATCGGGAGACGGACCTCTCCTCTGTTCGGTGAGTACTGCCGGCTCTGCCTCCTGGGGCCGCCTGGCCCCCCGGGTGCAGGAGGCGCCTCCAGATTGGCCTGGCGTCCATGACGCCGCCCCGGTCACACGCGTCAAAGCCCTCAGTGGACCGGCGAGTGAGCGCACTGCTGCTGCTCTGGCCCTGGGACGGCCCGGGGCAGGGCTTTTCCAGTCTGGACGGGCGCTCCTGGTCCTCGTAACGGGGTGATGGCTGGGACACAGCCTCCGCGGCCTCTACCCGTCCTGCTGGCCTGGGGCAGCGCAGGCCTACACTCCCCTGCCCTTGGTCACAGCTCCGGGCAGGTGGGAGACTGTCTGAGGCGAGCGGATGCTGTTCAGAAGCCCTGCTCCTTCTCAAGGTATTTAAATCAAAGCTAACGACGGCCCCCGTGACGGCGAGGTGTCTGCGTGGGGACTAAGAACGTGTTTGCTCTCCTCCTCTGGGGGTCTCCTGAGCTTGGGGGAGGCGAGCAGAACCTGTGCTCCCTCCCCGAAGGCTGCGGTCTCTGGGGGCGGAGGGAGGTCCGGGGTGGAGTAGGAACCAGAGTTCCAGGGCATCGAGCAGCGTTAGGGACGGGAGGATCATAGGAGCCCACTGATTCCTTCTCTGGTGAGCGGCTTGTCCCAAAGACACACCCAGCTGTGAAGCCACCTGCCAATGCCGTTATCCACCACGGTCACACACACACACACACACACACACACACACAGACACACGGGTGCAGGTAATTAAGAGGAACGCGAGGCCGCGGGGCCGCGGGGAAGGGCTCTGGGGCAGGGAACCCAGGACGCACGGCGGGACTGAAGGTGGGGCAGGGTCCAGTTCTGGAGCGTCCTGTGGGTGGGGAGGGCCAACGGGCAGTCGTCGATTTTGCTCCGATGATTTCCCACTTTGTGTTCGGGGTCTGCCTGCCTCTCTTTGTGGCTGAGGCAGAAGGCGTGGTGGTGCAGGCCCTGGATGCTGGCAGCGGGCCACCGAAGTGACCGAATGACCTCAGTGTGCTGCCCTGTAGAATGGGAGCAATAGCCATCCTACCCGGCAGGGCTGCCGTGAGGGTTAAAGGAGATGATTCCTGTAGCAGGTGCTCAGCTCAGTGCTCTCCGGGCCTGACCCGGACTGCTCAGACTTTAAAAATCACCTGGAGGGCTTAGTAAACTACAGTTTCTGATTCAGGAGGCTGGGGCAGGGCCCGCTGATTTGCGTTCCTAATAAGTTCCCAGGTGATGCTGAGCTGAAGGTTTGGACTGAGCTTTGCATAGGGAGGCTCTAAGCAGTGGTTCTCAACCTTCCTGATGCCTCGGCCCTTTAATACAGCTCCCCATGTTGTGGTGACTCCCCACCATAAAATTATTTTCGTTGCTACTTCATAACTGTAATTTTGCTACTGTTAATGAATCATAATGTAAATATCTGTGTTTTCCAGGGTCTTAGGCGACCCTGCTAGCGGTTCTCAACCTGTGGCTGTTGTAGAGCCTACGACCATCGGAAAACACAGATATTTACATTACGATTCATTAGCAGTAGCAACATTACAGTTATGAAGTAGAAATGAAAATAATTTTATGGCTGGGGGGTCACCGCCACATGAGGAACTGAATTAGAGGGTCGAGGCATTAGGAAGGTTGAGAACCACTGCTCGAAGGGCTTGCTTTCATTGTTTGGATGGGTTTAGGCTTGGAGTTATCCTCTGGGCTGAAAAGAGAACTCCCCACCGTGTAACAGAGACGAATGGGTGCTGGGGAAATGGATGAGCAGAGAGATTCGACATGCCAGGCCTGGGAAACCCATGTGGGCAGCATGACATCCTAACCTTGAGGCAGGATTTCTTTCCTCCTTCCTTTGCTCATTCCATCAATATTTATCGAGCTCTTATTCTGCGCCAGACACTCTCCTGGACCGTTAGAGGCAGCGTCGGGACTTCTGCGATCCTTGGGAGAGGCAGAAAAACAGATGAGAATGTTGGAGTAAATAAATATACGAAAGGGCTCCAGGAGGAGCCCCTCACTCAGCCCAGGAGTTATCAGGGAAGACTTCCTGGAGGAAGGGGTGCCTGAGCTAGTTCCTGGAGTTGGCGTAGTTCCGGTAGAGAGGAAGCATGTTCTTTGGGATTCTTTACGTGGCTCAGCACTACTGAATTTAGACTTCAAGGAGAAAGCAGGGAAAGCTAAGGTCAGAGGGCTGGGCAAGGCTGAATTACCAGGGCTTTCTACATTACACTAAGGCAGTGGTTCTCAACCTTTCTAATGCCGCGACCCTTCAATGCAGTTCCTCACGTTATGGTGACCCCCCACCATAAAATTATTTTCATTGCTACTTCATAACTGTAATGTTGCTACTGTTAATGAATCGTAATATAAATATCTGTGTTTTCCAATGGTCTTAGGCTCTACAGCAGCGGTTCTCAACCTGTGGGTCGCCTAAGACCATCAGAAAACACAGATATTTACATTACGATTTATTAACAGTAGCAACATTACAGTTATGAGGTAGCAACGAAAATATTATGGTTGGGGGTCACCGCCACATGAGGAACTGTATTAAAGGGTCGTGGCATTAGGAAGGTTGAGAGCCACTGCACTAAAGGATTGGGCACAGGGGGCTAGAGAAGAGTGACAGCGAGAGATCTGCCCTTTGAAAGGGCTGCTCTGGCAGCTCTGAGGAGAGTGGGCTGGAGCAGGGCAAGGGTGCTACTGCCTTGTAACATGTCCGGGGCTGGTGGTGCAGGGTGGCATGGAGAGAGAATTAAGACATCCTGGGGATTGGTTGGGAGGGAGGAGGGAGGAGTCGGGGTGTCGGGCATAGATTCCAGGGTGGTGGTGCAATTCACTGAGGGACCATTCCAGGGTAGAGAGCAGTCCTGGGGGTAGAACTGAAGTGCCCAGGGAGGGCATGGGGTGCAGATGCCCACAGGCAGCTGGCTCTGTGCACCTGGAGCCCAGGAGAGGGGTCCAGACTGAGCTGGGAGGAGGGAGGAGTCGGGGTGTCGGGCATAGATTCCAGGGTGGTGGTGCAATTCACTGAGGGACCATTCCAGGGTAGAGAGCAGTCCTGGGGGTAGAACTGAAGTGCCCAGGGAGGGCATGGGGTGCAGATGCCCACAGGCAGCTGGCTCTGTGCACCTGGAGCCCAGGAGAGGGGTCCAGACTGAGCTGGGAAAGCCTGCAGAGCAGGTCCAAACCACAGATTCCGAGGGTCAGAAATACCACTAACCAGGGGTTGTTTTCAATGGAATTAACACATGCCAACCAAGCCCAGAGACCCCGCACTTAATTAAAGGTGCTGCTAGAAGTTTTCCCGGGAGGAATGTTTGTCCTGAAATGATTTCTCTCTGCAGGCTCTTTGAGCACATGAATGTGCACGTGTGGGCAACTTATGACAGGCAGCTGCTCACCTGTCATTTAAAGCTCCCCCCGCAAATATTTCCCCAACTATTCTTCGAAGTCTCACCTTCTTAGCGACCTTCCTTCAAGGGTGTAAACTTGCCACTAATTTCGAAAAACGTCTTTGGAAACTGGTGTAAATTCAATTTTCGATAATCGTTGATTTGTGAAGTGGATCATTCAACTCCTCCCAATGCTCTCCAGACTTCATCCAGGGAGCCGGTGCTGATGGGGAAGAACAGGGGAGATAAGAAGAATGATTTTAGCGGCCCTTTGCACAGGGATGAGCAAGCTTTTCCTGTAGAGGGTGAGGTAGTAACTATTTTAGGCTCTGTGAGCCTAAAAGTCTCTAGTAGCAACTACTCAACTCTGCCCCTGGAGCAACAGCAGCCATAGACAGTGAGTGCGCAAACATGGGCATGGCTCTTCCCCATAAAACTTTACTTATAGGCACTGAAATCTGAGTTTCCTATATCAATTCTCTTTGGCTTTTTGGCAACCATTTTAAAATGTCAAAATTGCCCTACTGGCAGCTCAGTGGTTGAGCACTGACCTATGGACCAGGAGGTCATGTTGGATTCCTGGTCAGGGCACATGCCCAGGTTATGGGCTCGATCCCCAGCACAGGGCATGCAGGAGGCAGCCAATCAATGACTCTCATCATCAATGTTTCTATCTCTTGCTTCCTCTCCCTCTCTTTCTGATTTTTTTTTAGAGAGGAAGGGAGAAGGATAGAGAGTTAGAAACATCAATGAGAAACATTGATCAGCTGCCTCTTGCACACCCCCTACTGGGGATGTGCTTACAACCAAGGTACATGCCCTTGACCGGAATCGAACCTGGGACCTTTTAGTCCACAGACCGACGCTCTACCACTGAGCCAAATCGGTTAGGGCTAAAATTATATTTTTTTTAAACATAAAATGTCAAAACCATTCTTAGCCTGTGGGCCAGATACGAACAGGCCTTAATTTGCTGCTTCTGATTTACAATTTAGAAATCGGTTTTGTTTCCATTATTTTAGTTGATCCATCACCTTGGGAGCAGATGTTAAGGTTGCCAGTTTATAGTAGAGGAAACGGAAGGCTGGAGAAGGAGACCTGGGCCTGGGCCGTGGGGAGGAGGCGCGGGAGGGAGGAGAAGGGCCAAGAGAGGAACCGGGGAGGGAACTCAGGCCAGCCCTTGCCAGCGGCCGGTAGGGGGATCCTGCCTCTGGCTTCATATTTGCTTGGGCTGGGGTGGGGGCGCAAGGAGATGAGTGAGTGAGCAGATTCTTTACATTCAAGTGCTTGGCGTTTGGAAAGGCGGGGCAGCTGTGCTTCTGGTTTCCCGAAGTCCTCAATGAAGCCCAGATGCAGGACGTGCTGACGAAGCCAGAACACTTCCCTCCGCTTTCTGCGGGCGCAGAGCGGTTGTGACCCCAGGAAACCACAGGGCCTTTGGCTCTGGTTCCCCTGACACGCTCCCATCTAGCCACAAGTTACCAGCAAGCAGCTGGGGAGGGAGTGGAATTCCTCCCGGCAGAGGCATTCCAGGAGAGACTGGCTCCCGGGAAAACCCTTCTTCCCAGGGCAGCGTGGGCCCTCCCCCGGGGAGGCCCACTCCAGGCCAGCAGCCCTGACCCGCCCTCACCTCCCCCCCCCCCCATTTTCATTTGGGCGCGCCTTCCAGAAAGCAGATTTAAACCCACCCGAAGTGCTGCCGGAGGCCGGCGCTGCTGACAGCTTGAAGTTGCTCTGTGGCTTGTCTCGGCTGCTGGGAAACAAAACCCAATGCTCTCTTTCTGTGTGTGGGCAGCTCAGGGGGAGACAAAAGGGTTCGCTGAAAAGCCAGACAGGTTTGAGCTATAAATAGAGAGAGAGAGAGAGAGAGAGAGAGAGAGAGAGAGAGAGAGAGAGGAGAGAAATGTTGGGGGGACCCTCTAGCACAGTGGTTCTCCACCTTCCTAATGCCACGACCCTTTAAGACAGTTCCTCATGTTGTGGTGACCCCCAACCATGAAATTAATCTTGTTGTCACTTCATAACTGTAATGTTGCTTCTGTTAATGAATCGTAATGTAAGTATCTGTGTTTTCCGATGGTCTTAGGCTCTATAGCAGCGGTTCTCAACCTGTGGGTCGCGACTGTAGAGCCTAAGACCATCGGAAAACACAGATACTTACATTACGATTCATTAACAGTAGCAACATTACAGTTATGAGGTAGCAACGAAAATAATGTTATGGTTGGGAGTCACCGCAACATGAGGAACTGTATTAAAGGGCCGCGGCATTAGGAAGGTTGAGAACCACTGCTCTAGCAAGTGGCTCTGCCTCTTGGCCACCTGCTGGCTTTCAGGGTTGTTTTCCCCTCAAGGTGGGCCCCTGCGGGAACACGGAGACACAGCTGCTTGCTGGGCTGCTTGTGAAGAGAAAGCCGTCCCCATCTGGTCCTCAACCAGGCCCCCGTGACCAAGCTGTCATGATACCGGACAGTGGGGACCTGAGGATGCCAGGGGCAGTGGAGACCAGGTCGGGGAGGAGGCCTCTCAGGTGGGGGTTGTCATCCGACATTTGTCATCGGACGTTAACTGAGCACCTACTACGTGCTAAACACCGAGGCAAGTGCAGTGGCTCAAACCGTACATGCAGACATAACCCTGGCCTCGGAGGGGCCCAGAGCCTCGGCGACAGGAACACAGACCCTTTTGTTTAGGGGCTTTTGCTGCCAGCAGAGCTGGAGAGACGAGAGGCAGAAGCGAGAACACCAAACATGGAGAAGTTGTGAGCGTTTCGTTAAGACGGTGAGGCAGGGGCAAGCCCAGGCTTTGGAGCTGCCCAGGGTGGATGCGGGCCACGCCTCTTCCTGGCTGGGAGGCGCCAGGCTGCCTTCTCTCCCTTCTCCTCGACTTAGTTTCCAAACCTGTGAAGTCGACATAAAAACACCTTCCCTCAGGGCTTTCATGAGGACTCAATAGACAATAGATTTGAAGGGCCCCATTAAAAAAATTTTTTTTAATGCATTAACCAAAAATGGAATGTTTCACCTGACCAAGCAGCTGGACCTTTTCCGCTGCATCGGACACCCTGCTCTCTCCGCGACGTGAGGCTTCTGGCAATTAGCTTACAAACCAATTTACTTCTTCTTTAGTAACTTTTTTTCAACATTAAAGCTGTTTCTCAATTTGGTTATTTTAACCAAAGCTGTGATGAGCTGGCTCCCGGCCAAATCTTTCCACTTACCCATGAGTGTTTCCCAGGGGTAAATCAGGCACTTTTATACCAAAAGATATACACCGTAGTTCACCGGGAAAACATTACCATCATTAATGAGTAGTGACGCAAGAATACACTGTATCTCACATACTCACACTTTGCCCACCCTGGACATTATACACAAAAGATGTATATTCATTTTAAGGCTTTTAAACAGCCTTTTTCAAATTCACCTTCCAAAAAGGAGTGCAGTCTGACACGTCAGCAGTGAATGCAAGTCCACACCCCACCCCCCCCCCCCCCCCGCTTTTTCCAATGAGGGTGACCCCCAGCGCTGGCCACAGCGCCCCAGCCAGAGGTGGGTCAGCTTTTACCGTGGCCACAGCATGTGGCTGACGGTCGTGAGACCCCGGGCCCCGCCCACAGATGCTGAGCAAGAGCTTTTCCGGTTTGGTTACTTAGACCCGTGGTCGGCAAACTGCGGCCCGCGAGCCACATGCGGCTCTTCGGCCCCTTGAGTCTGGCTCTTCCACAAAATATATGTGTGTGTGTGTGTGTGTGTGTGTGTGTGTGTGTGTGTATATATATATATATATATATATATATATATATATATAAAATAAACCTTTGTTTATTATATATATTAATAATCCTTTGTTATATATATTAATAATCCTTTGTTATATGTGCTGTACATTCTTTCAACTCCCTTCCTAACCTTCAAGCCTTTTAAGATTCTCTCCATTGGATTAAAGCTTTGTAGCAGTTTGGAGCTTTTAAGAGGCAAGTAGCTGCGTTTGCTAGAGCTGCCATAACAAACTATCACTGCCTGAGTGGCTTCCACAACAGAAATTCATTTTTTCACAGTTCTCAAGGTCAGAAGTTCGAGATGGAGGTGTTGGCAGGATTGGTTTCTTTTGGGGCCTCTCTCCTTGGCTTGGAGATGGCTACCCTCTCGTACCTCCTTACAGTCTCCCCTTTGCATGTCTCTGTCCCAGTGTGCTCTTCGTATAAACACACCCATCCTATTGGGGTAGTCATATTGGATACAAGTCACATTGGGTTAATGACCTCATTTTACCTTAATTACCTCTGTAAAGGCCCTATCCTCCCCACACACACTCACACTCTGACTGGAGGTTAGGACTTCAACATATGAACTTGGGATACACAGTTCAGCCCATGTCAGCAGGGGAGGGGGAAGGGGCCCAATTGCCAGGGACTGGGAGGCCAGGTCCACACGGTGGCTCCTGGAACTGGGCCCTGGCTGCAGCTGGGCTCAGGCCTCAAAGTCAAGAAGACCATCTCCAGCCCTAACCGGTTTGGTTCAATGGGTAGAGCATGGGCCTGCAGATTGAAGGGTCATAGGTTCAAGTCCAGTCAAGGTCATGTACCTTTGTTGCAGGCACATCCCAGTAGGGCGTGTGCAGAAGGCAGCTGACAGATGTTTCTAACTCTCTATCCCTCTGTCTTCCTCAATAAAAAATATTTTTAAGAAGAAGAAGAAGGAGAAGACCGTCTCCAACATGTTCTTGACCATCAGTTGACTAGTTCTCTTCTCCCTCAACCCCCAAGGTGCTCCAGCCCCTGGTTCACTTGCCCACACTCACCATGTGCGAAGACGAGACCACTGCACTTGTGTGTGACAACGGCTCTGGCCTGTGCAAGGCTGGCTTCGCAGGAGATGACGCCCCCCGAGCCGTTTTCCCTTCCATCGTGGGCCGCCCTCGCCACCAGGTGTGTGCTCATCTGGACACAAGGCTTTGAGACATTAGGAGTGAGCACTGCCTTGTGGAGACTATGCTGAGACTGTGTGTGTGTGTGTGTGTGTGTGTGTGTGTGTGTGTGTGTATGTGTGGTAAGGTAAGGAGAGGAAGTGTGTGGAGGAACTCTGCTTTCTCTCAGAAAATGACATTGTTTTAGGAGAAAAAAGAAAGACGAGCTTACAAGAAATCCTCCACCTTCTCTCCTACTCTCCCTCATTCCCTCATCCACTGTGTCTGCCTCACCGGCATCTCCTGCTGTTCTGTTTCCTGGAGAAGAAGGACATTTTTCCTGCCTTCATTTTCCTTCAGAAAGCCTCTGATGCCTGAGCCCCCTGCGGGGAGCCCTCAGCCAGCTCACACCGGCCTCTTCTGTGTTGCAGGGTGTCATGGTGGGAATGGGCCAGAAAGACAGCTACGTGGGGGATGAGGCTCAGAGCAAGCGAGGGATCCTGACTCTCAAATACCCCATTGAGCACGGCATCATCACCAACTGGGATGACATGGAGAAGGTAATGGTCAACTCCCCTTTTAACATGCTCATCTTCACGATAAAACATCGTTGTGACCCTCACGGTCCTCTGTGCCCTGTCCACTCTTCCTCTAAAATGCTTCTCACATCCTTCTTTCCTTCCTGTCCATCCCCATGGCCACACCCAACCACGGATGCTGGCATCTCCCACAGGACTACGGCCAAGGCCTCCTGACTGGTTCCTTTGATTGGGTGTCTCACTCACCCCGTTAATTCTCTACATGGCCGCACAGCTTCTCTTTCTAGAAACAGGTCACACCCTGTCATTCACCTCCTCAGGAACCTTCAGGAGCTCCTCACGAACCAAGGGAAGGTCCCTAACTTCCTGTCTGGATCTGAGGACCTCCCTGGTCCTGCCGAATCCCCAGCTTCCTCCCTCACACAGCCTTCACGCTAACCCAGCGCTTCTTCCTTCCTTCAAATGCTACCTCGGCCCCCTTTTAATATTCCCTGCCATGACCTCAGAGAAGTGCGTTGATGCTATTATATATTATGATGATGATTCTCTAATGAACATTGTAGGTAAGATTCTCTCGGGGGTTTTCGAAGCCCTTTGTGTGTGTGAGAAAGTGTGGGGAAGGAGCACTTTTTAGAATGTAGTCTGTGATAACACAACCATGTGTGCAAAATGCTAATAGAACCTCTTAAATATTCTTTTGATAAATTCTGCTGACAGTTGTCTGAGCGTTCTTGTTTTGCACTGACTGCCTTTTGAAATGTAATAGAGGGCTTATTGAGCAGACTGCCACTGGGAATAAAGAGGGGTGATTTGAAATCTGTAATTCACTGTACATTTCTCCAAATCCTCGATTCGATCACTCTGGATGTGAGATAAATAGATAAAACACAATAGCTTTGGCCTCACACAGTGGAACCATTCAGAACACAGACACAAGCCAGTGACAGGGGGATCTGGGAGCAAACCCGTCCCTTCAGGCTCAGTTTCCTCATTTGTGGAGATAAAAATACTTTCCTCATTAGGCTGCTTGGGAGATTGAATTAGGTGAAGACTTAGTATTAATATAATCCCAAGGTAGGGGACATACTTAATGCTCAATAAATGGCACATACTATTTGTCTCTACCTGACAATATATAAATAAAAAACATAACAGACAAAAACATTTTATTCATAGTAGTAACAATATGAACTCCTCTTTGTTATTGTTAATCCTCACCAGAGGAAAAAAGAAAATGTAATATGCACAGACATAGCTACTACAAGGTTATTTACAGATAAAAATGGAAGATACCATATGAATAGTAATATGATTATAATATATAATGACATATGATGAAATATTACATAAGCATTTAAAATAAGTGATCAATATATTAAAATAAATTTTTACTATGAAAAAGAAAATTATTTATGTTGAACTAACTGAAAAGTTATAAGGAACAAAACTGAATATGGAAGTCTAATAATAATACATAAAACAAAAAGTACATGAAATAAGTAAATGGTGAGAGTGATAAATTTGAAATTTGATAAGGGTGAAAGGTTAAGAAGAAAAAAGTCAATTTTTTGTTGAAATATGAGAGATTTTTATTCCACTTAAGTTTTTTTTTCTAATTGTAACATTGTTTTTAAAGTACATTATAAAAACTCAAAAAAAAAAAAGGGGTGGGGGGGGATGAAGTGCAGATTTTTGCATTACAGAATGTTTTACAAAGTCGATTTTTTAAAAATAATGTGCTTTAACGACTGTGAGTTGTGGGACTGAGACGTGCCTGGGAACCCGCACCTGTAGCAGTTGTCCCAGGTGATGCTGGGAGAAGGCACCTGGGGACCACATTTGAAGAAACACTGGCATCCCCTCGTTCGGACTGATTGCCACCTCCTTCGGGCCACTTGTGGGAATGGGCCCCTGCTGGGGGTGCCATTTCCTCCGCTGGGTGCCCTTCTCCGACTCTGCACACTTCCTTTGCCTGCAGGGTCCCCCCCCCCCCTCCCCCCAACGGAACGGCCTCTGCCTCAGTCTTCACTTAAAATTTGTATTTTGTATTTTTTGCTAGTCCTTCTCCACTCTTTCTTGAAACTAAAATCTAGGGGCCATGTCTGGTTCATATCTGCACTCCTTACAGTGAGCATGGACCTGGCCCACAGCCAGTGGCTCGCAACTATGTGGGCACGGTGGAATCGAATGCTCCTGTGCCCCATTTCTGAGAAAACCAAAGCCTCAGGTCCCTGGCACTCTTTGCCAAATGCCTCCGAAATAAAAAATGAAATCTCTCTGAAACTAAGAAATAAAAAACTCCTGTTTGTGGTCCTGGGTCACAGAAGAGGGACCTGGACACAGAGAGAAGAAATAACTTCCTTTAAAGCCGTGGTTCTCCCTGAGCGATGTGCCTCCCAGGGGGCCTTTGTCTGTGGCTGGGGACATGTTTGCCTGTCACAAGACAAAGAGCTGCTCCTGGCATCTGGTGAGTGGGCGCCAGGGATGCTGCTAACCATCCTGTCATGCCCAGGTCAGCCCCTGCGACAAGGAGTGCCCAGCCCACAGTAAAGAGCTGAGGTAGAGAAACCCTGCTCTGCACTGCCGGCGGCCGGGGCGTGATATACAGAGAAGTTTCAAGCACAGCTGTTCGTTTCCCAGCAGGAGACAGTATACTCCCAGTTGGGGCTTGAGAGTAAATTTAGGGAAGAACTGCTTACAGAGATGTGCACAGAAAGGGAACCAGAAAGGGATGTTAGCAACAGAGGGAAGCTCTTATCCCCCTCTCCTGGGGGTGAGGGAGGTAGGAGGTGCGCAGGGAGGGCAATGCCAGTGAAACGTGGCGAGAGCTGGAGCCCTGAGAGAGGGGCTGCTCGACAGGACTGTGCTCATGAAGGGCCACACTGTCCCCAGGAGAAACGCACTCCTTCCCTCTCCAACCTCTGGCTCGTATCTTCTAGAAACCAAACATAGGCAGAAGCCAGAAAGCAAGGAAAACAGAGATGGAGGGGGCCTGCCCCCGACCCCCCAGGGCACAAAGCAGGGGAGAGAAAGGAGTTCAGACGGACACAATCAACATGCTAAGTATATTGGCCCCAGATCTGGGTCCTGTCTGGGACCCTGTTTATAATTTCTAAATTTCAATCAGAAACTCCCAGGGTGACCGTTCTTTCCAGATCCAAGAACACAGAGCCATGCTCCCTCAGCACAGCGTGTCAGTTGGAGTCTTCCAGCCCGCTGGGAAGACTGCTGGACTCAGCTGACTTTTGTCCCCAACAGATCTGGCACCACTCCTTCTACAATGAGCTGCGGGTAGCACCTGAGGAGCACCCCACCCTGCTCACGGAGGCGCCCCTAAATCCCAAGGCCAACAGGGAGAAGATGACCCAGGTGAGAGGCCAGCCAGACCTGAGCCCTGGCCCAAGAACGGGATGTGGACACTCAACATGATCCTTTCTCCCATTCACACATCGGTGCCACAGGATTTTTTGAGAACCTGCTGTGTGCATAGTCCGTGCCAGGCCCTAGGGGAGGTGGGAGAAGGGTAAATAGGCATAGTTCCTACCCTTCATAAGATTCCAAAAATAATATATATATATATTCCAAGTTCTTTTGGGGGGCAGGAGGTGCTGTGATTCCTGCCGGACAGCCTTTCATTCTGCATTGTCCCTTTCAGATCATGTTTGAAACTTTCAACGTCCCTGCCATGTACGTCGCCATTCAAGCCGTGCTCTCCCTCTATGCCTCTGGCCGCACGACAGGTGAGTGACCCTGTTGTTGTAATCGCGCCTTTTCTGACTTTAGAGGGCGGAAGGGAAAGAGGTTCCTGCTCAGAAGAATCACATGGACGGCCAAAACCCAGGGGACACCTCACACTGGGCCAGCAGAAGGGAAGCCCATGTGGAGGGCAGTATGCCCAGTGTAGATGGGAAGGGCTTGCATGAACAACCGTGACTGGTACACCCAGCAAGGGCCAGTCCCTCCCAGGGGTCAGTCTGGGAGCTTGGACACACGTTCCAACAACACTGGGATGTTTCTGCTTATGAAGCAGGTTAGCAAAAACTGGGATGGCGGATATGCAAGTATCCTTGGTGGAGAAAGGTGCTCAGGGAAACAGAGAGAGCTTAGGAATAAAAGTTTTTCATAGGGACTTGACAGCTTGAATATCATTCAAACATTCACTCGTATATTTTTTTCTGTGGTCCCTTGTTTGCTTGGGTTGGGGTTTCCCCCCCCCCTTACTAATATTCATTCATGTATTCATTGAAATGTTCATTCATCCATTCATTCACTCATGCATGCACTCATCATCAGATATTTTCCAATCCTGCCCACCATGTGCAAACACTGCACCACGGACAAACAAGACAGATCCAGCTGTTGTGGAACTCACAGTGTAGCAGGGAAGAGACAGAGTAAACGATAATTTCACTACAGGCGATAAGAACAGCAATAGGGAAGTGCGGGTATATACAGTTTTACACCCTGTGCTTTGCACTTGATTTTGTCGTAAGTATCATGTCTAATGGCCACTTGGAAGCCATTGTATGATATATCCATTATTTATTTACTTATTTTACCATTTGCTGGGCCTTTACCTTGTCTCCACTTTTTCTTGTTTAATGTAAGATATGCTGTGATGGACATCCTTGTATAAGAGTAAGCTACTGGCCCCTGGCTATTTATTTTACCTCTTGTCCTTACTAAACTATCTTATTTGCTCTAATCATTTTTCAGCTGCTTCTCTTCTAAGTATACAACCACATAGTCTTCAAATAATGAAAATTTTGTTTCTTTTTTATAATAATACCTCTTATTTCAATGTGTCTTATTGCCATGGCTTAAGCACCCAGGACAATAGTAAATAATAATAAAATAATAGCATTATAATGTTTCCCCATCAATTATGATGTGGCTGTAGGATCAAGAGAGATAGCTTATGCCAAGAAAGCTTATTTCCTTTCATGGTTTGCTAAAATATTATTAGTAGAGAATTTTAATTTTTTTCAAATGGTTTTTATAGTTCCTATGAAATCTAACATTCTAATTGTGTGTGCATATGTTTTAGTTTGGTGCCTGAAAGATGTACAAATTACCCAGTCTCACTTAAAGAATGTGCAGTCTAGCCCTGACCAGTTTGGCTCAGTGGATAGAGCACTAGCCTGCAGACTGAAGGGTCCCAGGTTTGATTCCAGTCAAGGGCATGTACCTTGATTGTGGGCACATCTCCAGTGGGGAGTGTGCAGGAGGCAGCTGATCGATGTTTCTCATCAATGTTTTAACTCTCTATCCCTCTTCCTTCCTCTCTGTTAAAAAATAATATTTATATATATTTTTAAAAAGAATGTGCAGTCTAGATGCAAATTGATAAGTGTGCATTGTTGTGCAAGTGTTTCAAGGAGTACAAGAGAAGGAGATATTCTACTTGCTTTCCATAGGCCATAGTCTCATTTGGGAGAATAAATTGATGTGCATGCAAGAATATGATTGATTATTCCTCTGGTGGGTGAATTTTCTCAGCTACTAAAGTAAATACGGTCATTGAAAATCATGGGCAAATGGTCCCAGGAAGAGACCTATGAAAGACAAGAAGAGTTTTAACAGGTCCTATCCCCTCTGTCCCCAGGCATCGTCCTGGATTCAGGGGATGGCGTCACCCACAATGTCCCCATCTACGAGGGCTACGCTCTGCCTCACGCCATCATGCGCCTTGACCTGGCGGGCCGCGACCTCACGGACTACCTCATGAAGATCCTCACCGAGAGGGGCTACTCCTTTGTGACCACAGGTATCCAGCCCCTTTCCTGATTCTGAGTTCAGCTCACAACCAAATCTGATCGAGGACCAGAAGTTCCCAGGCCTTATGATGAGAAGTTTGTGGCTATGTGTCTTCAAACTATCATGGGGTAGACAGGAAGGCTCTAGCCAGAGGCTGGGCCTCTGGGCAAGACCAGATAGTCAAGGCAACCTTATGTAAGAGGCAAGTTCCCAACCAATACACCCTGGGGAGGGAAAGAAGGCTTAGACCTACTTATCCTAAGCAGCACTTGCTAAGCCCTCCTTAAGTGCCCTTTCTCAGCATCCCTTCTTCCCAGGGACCTGCTACCTCTGTCCATGTCCACATCAGGATCGGAGCTAGTCTTCAATAATGCTGAATGGTAGTAAGATCTGGGGATGCATTTCATTAACGAGGGGCATTTATAGTTCATCTGGAACAAACAAGGTCTGACTATCTAAAGGGACGGTATCATGCCTCAGTGGCCACCCTGGAAAAGAGAGTGTTTAGGTAGGGGCCTTCCTAAATACTGTAAGATCACAACGTATAGGCCTACATCTAGACCAGAAGTGTGACCTACAAAGCCCCCAGGAAGGCCTTCAGCACTCTCAGGGCAGAGTGAAGACAGCAAGGTGAAAAGCCCATGCAATGTTTTG
This sequence comes from Pipistrellus hanaki, assembly GCF_964339955.1. Lineage (NCBI taxonomy): Eukaryota > Metazoa > Chordata > Mammalia > Chiroptera > Vespertilionidae > Pipistrellus > Pipistrellus hanaki. The sequence continues at coordinate 40,251,104 of NC_140514.1, forward strand.
CTTGGGAATCAAGACTTCAAATCCCCACTTTAGTAAGAGGAATAATAAAAAAAAATTAACATTCATCCTAAGACTGAATCCAACGCAGAAGTAAGACGGAGGTTCTCATAGAGATCAAAATGGGACAACCCAACTAACAGAACTGAGTACCTACTTTCTGTCATTTCTACTTCCAGCTGAGCGAGAAATCGTGAGAGACATCAAGGAGAAGCTGTGCTATGTGGCCCTAGATTTTGAGAACGAGATGGCCACGGCAGCCTCCTCCTCCTCCCTGGAGAAGAGCTATGAGCTGCCAGATGGGCAGGTCATCACCATCGGCAATGAGCGCTTCCGCTGCCCCGAGACCCTCTTCCAGCCTTCCTTCATTGGTGAGGTGCTGCCCACAGTCCCTGCCAATCAGCAGGGCAGGGTGGAGGGGTGGGCATGGGATGGAAAGAGAAACACCAGGAGTTACGCTCACTTGGCTTATTGTTTATACATAGCCCATATTTTTCCAGGAAGCGCCAAAAATACATAAACAATGCAGCTAGGAAAAGTCTAATTTTAAATAAAAGAGTAAGGAAATCAAGATAAAGGAGAGGGAATATAATATGAAACTAAGAATGAGGCTAATAAACAAAACACTCCTTGGACCACTCAGCAGTTAGGTCATGAGGTTGAAATTTATAGTAGTAAACAGGATGGGCTTGGGGCAGACCTGGTTTTAAGTCCTGACTCTGTCTCATTAAGCCCTATCACCTTGTACATGTTACCATCTTCAAACTTCAGTTACCTTATCTATAAAGTAGAAATAATGATAAGACCTACTAAGTAGGGTTGTAACAAGGATTTTTAAAAAAAGAATAATACAAGGACAACTCTTCACTGAGGAGTGTATAAGGAGGTAGGCCTGTAGCAAAGGTTGATATACAGTGTAGTGGTAAATAGCAAACTGGACAGAGTGCCATAGGCCTAAGAAACTAAGAAAGACTTCTTGGAGAAGGTGAATATTTGGACAGAACCTTGAAGAATGATTATCATTTTATGGTATCCAGGGATGGAAGGAGTGCAAAATAGGGAATGACAGACAGTAGTGACTGTGGTATGTGCAAAGTCAAGGAGGTGTGAAATGTCATGTTCTATGTGGGACATGATGGTAGAATTCTGTGTCTGTGTGTGTGTGCATGTGTGCATGCGTGCATGCATGCATGTTGTATGTTTTCACACAGGGGGAAATGGAGTGAATGGCTGGACCACACAAAGAATGTGGGGGCTAATCCTATCAGCAATGGAGATTAGGCAGCAATGTAGCGAGGTCAGGTTTGTATTTCAGGAAGATTCTTCTATCTACTATGTGAAATTATATCATAAGGACAAAAAACTAGAGGTGGGAGGCCAGGTAGGTAGGCATGAGCTTGTTTGGCATGTAGGAAGATCCCTGAGCCAGGCTAAGTTAGCTAAATGTCAACCTGTAGACAATGGAGAGCTATCAAAGCTGATATGATGGGTATATGCACACAATAAATATAAAATAAAATAAAATAAAATAAAATACTGACACAAGCTATATCATGAATGAAGATTGAAAAAATGCTAAGTGAAACACAAAAGGTCATATGAGCCCATTTACATGAAATGTCCAGAATGGGGAAAACTATAGAGACAGAGAGTAAATTAGTGGTTGCCTAGAGCTGGGGAAGGGTAAAAGGGAAAATGGGGAGTGTCTGCTAATGGGTATGGGGTTTCTTTTGGGGGGTGTTGACAATGTTATAAAATTATATTGTGGCAATAGTTGCACAACTCAGTGATTATACAAGGAACTACTAAAAAGTATACTTTAAAAAAAGGGTAAATATAATGGCAAGTGAATTATATCTCAATAAAGCTGTGAAAAAAGATGATGTAATGAAAGTGTCCCTCTAGAAATATACTTCAGGCAACAACTTGAAAGATCCATCAAACAGAGAAAAACTAAAGGCAGGTTGATAACTAGTTAGAGGGTCTGATCTTAACGCATTTGGGAGATCATTAAGGACCTGAACTATCATTAATTGCAACCACCGAAGGGGGTCGCTTGAGGATCTGAAAGTGAGGGTGTTCATGAGTGATGGATGTTGACTAGAGACCATGATCTCTACTAGGCATGGAGTCTGCCGGGATTCATGAAACAACCTACAATTCCATCATGAAGTGTGACATCGACATCCGCAAGGACTTGTATGCCAACAATGTCCTCTCTGGGGGTACCACCATGTACCCTGGCATTGCTGACAGGATGCAGAAGGAGATTACAGCCCTGGCTCCCAGTACCATGAAGATCAAGGTGGGTCTTCACCCAATTCCTTCCATCCTGTTCTCTGTACAATGACCTGTCTACCTGGGAGATGCTCAGAGCCCAGTGGCCAGGCCTGTAGCTCAGGGGCCTCCTGGGTTCCTCATCATCCTGGTCTGGGACAAATGTCATCTCAGGGGATTGTGTTCCTTGGGCACCGATGAGTTGGAGACACGTCTAGCATGGGCTCTCAAACATAATCACATGATGTCATATGAGAAGGGGGTGAAAGAATCTGGAATGAAGAGAATATTGAGCTGGTTGAGGAAGAAATCGAGAGGGGGGATATAAAAAATAAAAGAGGAGGGAAATAGAGGGGCAGAAACTTTAAAAAGGAGTTGGGTGTTACCCCAAAGGAGGGTGAAAGTTTCAACAAGAAAGTTTGGCCATGGGGCAGGCTACTGGTTTGAATTCACAGGGACATTCCTTGATTCCTGGTAGTGTGTTGTCCCAATTTGGCCTTAGCCCTCCCCACACTACTTCTTACCAGGGCTTCTCACCTCATTGGCCTCGGTAGGATGGAAGCCCACTTTGTCTTACTGCTCTTACCCCCTCACTCCATCCCAGCGCTTCCCCCCTGCCCCTCTGGTCCTAAGCAATCAATATTTCAGTCCTTTTTGAGGGCTTCTAGGAACTTTGGTGCTAATGGGTTTAGAAGGAGTTGGGAATAGAATAGAGATAACAAATATCGGAGATAACAAAGGTCGGAGTTACAAAAACTCACAATAAAGTTGGTCCCTGGGGAGTAGGCCTGATCTGAGGAAGTATATTGTCTAGGTCAGTATTCTAAGAACCTTCTTCACAAAGGAAGGCTGCCCGGGCCTTCCTTCTGCCTAGCAGATGGAGCTCAGCACAGGGAAGCAAAGTGGGACACCAGAAAAGAGGTGAGAACCTGTGTTCCCTTCTCAGCTGGAGCCAGTGGAACAGCTACGTTACTGAGGTCTGCCACATGGGGCTTTTTACCAGGACCCTGTGTCAGGACACCACACCTCGCCTCACCCCCAGATTCTAGTTCATCATGTCTAAGGTAGTCCCACCACCTACAGTGATAAACGAGCACCAGTGATTTGATGCATATCTCCATTTTGTGCGCCACTGCCCTGAGTTTAACAACATGTGCCAGCCTTCAAGGGGCCTAGGATCTAATTAGTGGACATAATCAATGAAAGGAAACTTAAATAAGGCAAGAGGAGGGGCAAGGGCACTCCAGGCAGGGGAAGTAGGATGAGCAAAGGTGCTCAGGGGTGTGTGTGCCTGTGTGAACATCCCAGACAAATTGGACAGCAGGATTTGTGCAGAGGAATTGGGGGAGATGTAGCAAGCCTTGGGGATATGCAAGAAGAAATGGGGGTGGGGGCGGGGCTGAGATAGAGGGCCTCACACCCAAGACAGCCCAGAGTTTTCTCACAACCAGAACTGCCCAGCAATAAAATCTGCTTCCTTTTTAGTGGCTCTGCCAGTCCTTGAGGTATTTACTCAAGGAGTGATAGGGTGACTTTTGTCTGCCTGAATAAGATAACTTCTAAAAGCCATTCTTTTTCTTTTTAAAAAATGTATTTTGTTGATTTTTTACAGAAAGGAAGGGAGAGAGATAGAGAGTTAGAAACATCGATGAGAAACATCGATCAGCTGCCTCCTGCACACTTCCTATTGGGGATGTGCCCGCAACCAAGGTACATGCCCTTGACCGGAATCAAACCTGGGACCCTTCAGTCTGCAGGCCGACGCTCTATCCACTGAGCCAAACCAGTTTCAGCTAAAGGCCATTCTTATTCTGCAATCCCATGATCTCTGTAACGTAAGAAATCTGTAGAGAGATTTTAAGGAGACAAAAAAAAAAAAAAAAAAAAATTAATTTAATTTTTATCTTGTCCTAACACTGAATTCTTAGACCCTTGAGATTCTGAGAAATTAGTTGAAGAAGTGCAGTCCTTCTAGATCTACTTATAGGTGGAGTTCAAAGTTGTTTGCCAGGACAATCAAGTTCTAAAGGCTAAGCTCAGTGACAAGAATGAACAATGTATGTGTATGAATTTAAGAACTTCTCATGTACAAGTGGCTGTTGACAGAT